>NW_026879680.1:0-272108 GCF_032173495.1 Musca vetustissima | reverse complement strand
CATCAACTTGTTTTACAGGAGTGACTTAAATCAGCCTTGTGTTGAACACAGTGGTATCCATTCTAGAGATTGGTCTCGATACGCTCATAAGTAAGACGAAAGGAACCGGTTTCCTCACAAATAGGTCTATATGTCTCTCCAGGCTTGCGTTTATGTTAACGAGAGTAATGGGGTTGAAAGGGGTTAAAGAATAGTCCATTGAGCAGGCAAAGGAGGTTAAATTTTATTATTGATGCTGCACTTGTCGAGATCGAGACTAAGAACGTCACCGCAGCCACACCAATAAAATGGCTATAACTTTCGTTTTTAATAGGAGGAGGTTTTCTGAAGATTCCACGACAGTCTTTTTTCTGTTTGAATTTGAGGTCAACCATGGCATAGCCTCCTACAATGGTAAGAACTTGGCAGCTAAGTCTGAATAACTTGTTGAAGCTGCCAGGTGTCGACAAATGTCTGTTCGAATGCAGTCAGTACCCTGACTAACTGAGACCTCAGCGTTATAGAGGTCACTGTAGGAAGGAGGTGACCAATACCTTAGAAATTTGTTACTTATGGGCACCAATTTCGTGTCGTGGATCATAGGATTTTCTATAACCGATGACTGTCCACGACTGCTTATTTAGATTCCAAGCCAAATTATTTGGCTATAAATTCAATATCCGCCAACTGTGGACACGCCCCACCCCGTAACAATTAGTCCGACACCCCGTAGTCGGGAATCGTATAATTAAAGCATTTTTAAATTTACCAATAAGGAAAGGAAAAACGTCGGATGTGGTCGAACACATGACATTCTAAATTCTATGTCTCGGTGGGATCGGATCTACGTAGCACGATTTGAATGAAATTGGACGAAAATGTATATGGGAAATAGATCTAAATCTGAACCGATTTCGATTTCAAAACTTATCACTTGTTATTCTACACTTACTTCGGTAGACTGTGCAAAATTTCATATCAATTAAGGGGACACCCATTCCCCAACCATTCTCGATTTCTAAAAATTTAATTAATTTTTTATTTAATTCAATAATGTTCCTTTAAAATTGCAAGTGAACAACTTTTTAAGATATATATCCTATTTATTAGGTAAGCATCAAGGGAAGCAAAAGTGATTCTCAATTTTAATAAGTGTTTTTCTCGAAACCGTGATTTTATGAAAGGCGGCCACGATAACTCAAAAACTAATAATCCAATCCTTTCCACATTTTTACACGTTATTATGTACCTATATACCTATCGTATGAACTAAGATTAATGTAATCGGTCAAGACCTTCCCTCAAAATATTTTATTTTATTATTTTTTTAATGTATCCCATTTCACCATAAGGAAAATAAACCAAATACAATTTTATTCATTATAAATGTGTTCTATTATTTTATTGGTTTCAAATCTTTATATAATTTTTAACTTGCTGAAATCCCCGTTTTCAAAATGGGACACTTCTCTACATTCCAATTCGTCTTATTTATTGCGGCTGTTGTTTAACATCATCACAAGAAATTTGATTGGTAATTTTCAAAGGCAACAAGGACACGTTGTTCTTTTTCAAAGCACTGGCTGCCTTATCAATCACGGTGGCACTGGGTATTTGGGCACGGGTTAAAATCCAAACAATGGCTAAGAAATTAATTAATAAACGTCATTCGATTTCTTCGATCCCTTTAAATCTAAAATTAAAAACTTACTTGAATGCGAGTTATTATTTAAAGGTGTACAGGAGTAGACCGTGGCATAATTATCATAATCTGTATCCAAAATCCAATAATTTGTGGTTACATTATAGGCTGGCGATACGGGAAATTTGACAAATAATTTTCCAGGTGAAACTATGGTGGCGGAACCAATAATATCTTCATAGATATTGGAGCTGGAAAAATAGAAAATATATTTTTTTTTATAAATTAAATAATTCGCAATAAATAAAATAATTCCCAAAAAAATAAATATATATCAAAACTAAATACTGCTTTTAAATAACAGAATTAAAATTATTAAAAAAAAATATGTATCTTCACTTACTTCTCATTCACCAAACTATTTTGCACTCTAACCGTGCCATCAGCATTTAGGGTATATTTCGCCGTTACACATTTACCCTCATTTTCAAAATACACCGGATATTTACCATATTCATACCATGAACCTAAATATTTTTCTAAATCCAAACTATCTACAGTTTGAATATTTTCTGGACATGGACCGGAATAAATAACTTGAGCAGAAGTGCCAGCAAGTATGGCACCCAATATGATTAGAATAGTAGATCTGCAACAAAAACACAATTTAGAGATCAATTACCAAAATCCTTGTTTCACTCCTTGCTTACTGTTTATACATGGCGATTCCTTTATGCGAAACTTCTTCTACGACCGATTTCTCTGAAATTTTCGAGCAATATAAGCAAACTTTCTTATATGATCATCGTTTTTTATATTGATTTTCTATGGGGTTCTAAAATTAAAGTATTTGTTTTTTTTCATTTTTAATTGCAAAGTCGCAAACACTTAAAACACAGACGTACACACACACACTCACATTTTATTGATTCATTAAGAAATTATTATCTTTTGTTTATCGATTTTGTAGTGTTATTGTTTTTATTTTCGTTGTAAGTGTTTTTTTATTGACTTTCTCACCGTGTGTCTAGCTTTGAGGGAGGGGCAAGCATTGTAAACAGTGACCACTTATATTGTTCTTATCAGTGAAGTTGATTACATGTAGATGTGTTTTCGAACACCAATATTGGTAAATAATTGTTATGAAATTTTAAAAACTAAGGCTCATTTTTTGACTTGGTCGCCAATTTTTCTAGTGATGACTATGCATTTTTAAACCCGTAATAGCGCCCTAATAAATATTCTATTGTTTCCTTTATTCCATTGTTTCCTTATTTCCATAAGAGTACCTCTGCATTGGTGTTACAAAATTCGCATATGTATTTTCCAAATTATTTTGATGCATTCCATTACTTCCTTATTTCAGATACTTACCGACCTCTGCATTGATGTTACAAAATTCGCATATGTATTTTCCAAATTATTTCGATATAAATGCTAAATACAATATATCAAACAAGTGTTGATACGAACAATAAGACCAAGCGAATGTTTAACATAGTATATGATCTAGGTAAATTAGAAAAAACGAGTCAGCACATAACGATGAAAAAATTAAATTTAAAAAAGAAAAATAAAACAACAAAGTATTGTTTCTTGTTCACACTTTCTCTTTGACGAGAAACCAGTATTTTATGTTTTATGAATTGTATGCATAAAATGCAGAAATCCTGACATTGGCTACATTTGCTGAACCCTATACACTAGAATATACGAATTATTTTTTCTGTGCTCTTTTAACTCATCTTACCAAGTTTCTGTTATTTTGATTGGAAAAGTTAGTTACGACCTTCAAGTGAACTATGTAAAAACATAGTCCACTATTAGAAGACCTTCTATTCCTCTATAGGAATATCTCGACTATCTCGACTTCTATTGGAAGACGTTTGGTCATCATATTAGAAAACATTCTGGTCTTCTATAAGTAGACCTTATCATCTTCTATTAGGAGACCTTTTGGTAGAAAACCAAGACTTAGAAGGCGTTATCATTTTCTATAAGAAGACCTTATCATCTTCTTTTAGTAGACCAGCTATTCGTCTATTAGAAGACCTTCTGATCTTCTATTAGAAGACCTTCTAATTAGAAGACCTTCTGGTCTTCTATTAAAATATCTTCTCGGCTTCTATTAAAAGGCCTTATCGTTTTCTATATGAAGTCTTTCTGGTGTTCTATATAAATACTTCCTGATCTTCTATAAAAAGGCCTTCTATATGAAGACTTTCTGGTGTTCTATATAAATACCTCCTGGTCTTCTATAAAAAGGCCTTCTAGTCTTATATAAATGAAGACCTTCTGTCTCTTCTTAATAAAACCTTCCATAAAAATACATTCTGGTTTTCTATAAGAAGACCTTCTGGCCAGTAGTGTAATACCTTCTGTTATTCTATAAGGAGACCTTGTGGTAGAAAACCAAGACTCTGAAGGCGTTATCATTTTCTATAAGAAGACCTTATCATCTTCTTTTAGTAGACCTGCTGTTTGTCTATTAGAAGAGCTTCTAATCTTCTATTAGAAGACCTTCTAATCTTTTATAAAAATATCTTTTCGACTTCTATTAAAAGGCCTTTTTCTCTTCTATATGAAGACTTTCTGGTGTTCTATATAAATACCTCCTGGTCTTCTATAAGAAGGCCTTCTAGTCTTATATAAATGAAGACCTTCTGTCTCTTCTTAATAAAACCTTCTATAAAAATACATACGGGTTTTCTATAAGAATACCTTCTGGCCTTCATTCTATAAGAAGAGCTTATTCTCTTCTAAAGAATACCCTATCCTCATCAATTATAAGGCATTCACGTCTCTTCTTAAGAAGACTTTTTGTTCTTCTATAAGAAATAATAAAACATTTCAAATTATCCACTTTTACTGTGAGGAGGTTTTTCACCATATGAGAACTAGCTCCCATTTGAATTTTACGACTATTTTATTATTTAATTGATTAATTTTTGATTAACTACTACATATTTTATTGGATACAAAATTCTAATCATTAATTCCAATATTCTTTTCATTCTCTTCCAGAAGATGACTATCTGGACGATGAAGAACCAACAACATCACAGAAACCCATGATCGAACCAACGGTAAAAATCAAATGTTTATCGGGTTCTATGTTGATTACCATCAAAGATGCACCCGTTAATCATGAGACTGGTCTATTCAGTGGTATGGTTTATCCAAAGGGTTTATCGAAAAATTCCACATGCTTAACGGAATATAGGTGAGTGAAAAAGTGTTTTTTTTTTCTTTCGAAAGACAATTTAATGTGATGTTTGATTTTATTTATTTTTTATTTTACAGAGACCACGAGGGAACATTACGTTACAAATTGCCATTGCGCAGTTGTAACACCATGCCTCAAGAGACGGTAAGTCTGATAATAAAATATTTAATTAATATTGGATAGAGGAATTATAAAAAATAGGTCTTCTATAAGAACAACGATTGATCTCCAATAAGAACTGTGGCTTTTCTTTAGGTCATATAGGTAAAAGACCTAAAACTATTCTATAAAGAAGACCTAAAGCTCTTCTATGAAGAAGCCCTAAAGCTCTTCTATGAAGAAGACCTAAAGCTCTTTTATTGAAAATCCATAAAACTCTTCTATGGATAAAACCTAAAGCTCTTCCATGAAGAAGACCTAAAGCTCTTCTATGAAGAAGACCTAAAGCTCATCCATGAAAATAAAGCTCTTCTATGAATAACACCCAAAGCTCTTCTATGAAGAAGACCCAAAGATCATCTATGAAGAAGACCTCAAGCTCCGCTATGAAGAAGAACTAAAGCTCTTCTGTGAAGAAGCTCGGCTATAAAAAGACCTAAAGCTCTTCTATAAGAAATACTTAGGCTCTTCTATAAAGAAGACCTAAAGCTCTTCTATAAAGAAGACCTAAAGCTCTTCTATAAAGAAGACCTAAAGCTCTTCTATAAAGAAGACCTAAAGCTCTTCTATAAAGAAGACCTAAAGCTCTTCTATAAAGAAGACCTAAAGCTCTTCTATAAAGAAGACCTAAAGCTCTTCTATAAAGAAGACCTAAAGCTCTTCTATAAAGAAGACCTAAAGCTCTTCTATAAAGAAGACCTAAAGCTCTTCTATAAAGAAGACCTAAAGCTCTTCTATAAAGAAGACCTAAAGCTCTTCTATAAAGAAAACCTAAAGCTCTTCTATAAAGAAGACCTAAAGCTCTTCTATAATGAAGACCTTAAGCTCATCTATAAAGAAGACCTAAAGCTCTTCTACAAAAAGAAGACCTAAAGCTCTTCTATGAAGAAGACCTAAAGCTCTTCTATGAAGAAGACCTAAAGCTCTTCTATGAAGAAGACCTAAAGCTCTTCTATGAAGAAGACCTAAAGCTCTTCTATGAAGAAGACCTAAAGCTCTTCTATGAAGAAGACCTAAAGCTCTTCTATGAAGATGACCTAGAGCTCTTCTATAAAGAAGATCTAAAGTTCTTCTATGAGAAAGTTTTCCTTCTCTTCTACCAAAAAATTTTGAAAATCCAAAAAATAAACCAATTTTAATTTCAAAATTATCTAAATTCTAATATAATTACATATCCGATAACAAGACACGTCAATCGAAATGCCAAAGCAATCTGCAAAAATCCCCATACAAGTAGCAATTAATGGCATATTTAAAAGCGAGTTATGCCTCTAGCAGTTCATTAGATTCCAATCACAGTAGACAGAGAACTACCAAAATGACACAAGTGATTGAGAGACTGGGCATTGGCGGAATTTGATATCAAAGTACAGGCATAACAAAAACTGGTTTGTGGCCACAATTGTGTTTTTCGTGTAACTTTCGCCAAATCAAAACCCTTTTGAAAGAGAAGCCAACCAAACGTCATCATCAATCTCCGGCATTTTATTTTTGGAAAGAGGTCTGCAGAATGTTTTTTTTTAATATTTTATGCTTGCATGTTAGCTTTTACTACGTGTCTGATTTCACTAATAAGAATGAATTAATGAATATTAAAATTTTAGCCAAATCTTCTTTGCACACAAAGAACAAAAAAACACAACTACAAACATTCATAGCGGCCTTAATAAAACAACCACATAAATATGCAAAAAACAGATTTAGGACTTGTTGTTCTTTTGTTTGTTATTATTGCTTATATGAGAAATTTCCTGCTTACCAATTATTGTTTTTGGGTTAAATCTATTGTAAAATGAGGTAAACATACATAAGCAATCACATTATGATAAGCTTCAGCACTCAAACAGAAAAAAACGTGACTATTTGCCATTAGCAGCAAAGAAGAAGAGATGGCAAAAATGAAATTTCAAATCTTAGAAACAGTGCGAAATGAATAAAAAATTAGTTTCTTCTATACTCATAAAAACCGCACACACACACACGCAGATGATTTAAGTTCTTATTCTCATTCTCTCTATTCGTTAACTGTGTTCCCAACAAAAGACTTAAGCCACAAACCTGATTGAACTGCAAAGCTTTGATTAAACTCTGCACAAACAGCTATGGCATTAATTAAACACTTCTTGTTTCATGTCTGATTTTTATCAAATTGAAATTAAAAGTGAACATTTTGTTTATTTGGAAAGTATTTTAAATGTTAATTGAGAATTTTTTATAGAAAAAAAGAGGCTTTGTCATAAACCAAGAGGAAGATCATAAAAAACAGCAACTAAATTAAAAATTTATTTTGGGGAATTTTCGAAAATAGAAAGTGAAGTTATAAACGTTTTTAATCACAATTCCAATGAAATATTTATTGAGGAATGGTATGCCAGGGAGATATTTCAATTTCTTCCAAAAAAAAAAAACAGGGAGAAAATGAAAGTACATAAAAAATATAAATTAAAAATGTTAAACAAAATAATTTGATTTAAGACATGAAAGAGGAACTTCTAAATGTAATGAAAAAAAAAACAAACAACTATAAATTAATTTAGAAAAGTCATCTTCATAGAAGAGTTTGAGGTCTTCTTCATAGAAGAGCTGAAAGTCTTCTTCTTCATAAAATGACTTGAGGTCTTCTTCTTCATAAAAAAACTTGAGATCTTCTTCTTTACAGAAGAGTTTGAGGTCTTCTTTGTAGAAGAGCTTGAGGTCTTTTTTACAGAAGAGCTTGAGGTCTTCTTCATAGAAGAGCTGAAGGTCTTCTTCATAGAAGAGCTTGAGGTCTTCTTCATAGAAGAGCTTAAGGTCTTCTTCATAGAAGAGCTTAAGGTCTTCTTCATAGAAGAGCTTTAGGTCTTCTTCGTAGAAGAGCTTGAGGTCTTCTTCATAGAAGAGCTTGAGGTCTTCTTCATAGAAGAGCTTGAGGTCTTCTTCATAGAAGAGCTTGAGGTCTTCTTCATAGAAGAGCTTGAGGTCTTCTTCATAGAAGAGCTTGAGGTCTTCTTCATAGAAGAGCTTGAGGTCTTCTTCATAGAAGAGCTTGAGGTCTTTCATAGAAGAGCTTGAGGTCTTCTTCATAGAAGAGCTTGAGGTCTTCTTCATAGAAGAGCTTGAGGTCTTCTTCATAGAAGAGCTTGAGGTCTTCTTCATAGAAGAGCTTGAGGTCTTCTTCATAGAAGAGCTTGAGGTCTTCTTCATAGAAGAGCTTGAGGTCTTCTTCATAGAAGAGCTTGAGGTCTTCTTCATAGAAGAGCTTGAGGTCTTCTTCATAGAAGAGCTTGAGGTCTTCTTCATAGAAGAGCTTGAGGTCTTCTTCATAGAAGAGCTTGAGGTCTTCTTCATAGAAGAGCTTGAGGTCTTCTTCATAGAAGAGCTTGAGGTCTTCTTCATAGAAGAGCTTGAGGTCTTCTTCATAGAAGAGCTTGAGGTCTTCTTCATAGAAGAGCTTGAGGTCTTCTTCATAGAAGAGCTTGAGGTCTTCTTCATAGAAGAGCTTGAGGTCTTCTTCATAGAAGAGCTTGAGGTCTTCTTCATAGAAGAGCTTGAGGTCTTCTTCATAGAAGAGCTTGAGGTCTTCTTCATAGAAGAGCTTGAGGTCTTCTTCATAGAAGAGCTTGAGGTCTTCTTCATAGAAGAGCTTGAGTGAGGTCTTCTTCATAGAAGAGCTTCACGCCTTGAAAAAAAAAATAAATTAAAAACATGCACGCCTTTTCTCTGAAACCAAAAATGCAGCATGGCCTTCTTATAAGATATCTAAATCTAATCTAATCTAAACCTTCACCACTTTGGTTATATTCAACAGATAAATCCTAACAGACGTCGCATTTTTAAAGGACAGGTTAAGTGAAATTAAATACATAAACATGTCATTCTGCTGCCGATACTAAATTTTTCATTTGGCCAGATATAGAAGCTATATCTAAATCTGAACCGATTTCAGGAAACTTAACACATATCATTCTAGACCTACGCAGATCTACGCAGTGCCAAATTTCGTGCAAATCGAGATATATATAGGGACTTTGGTGCACCATTTACCTTAAATCGGACAGAACCATATATATGGAGCTATATATAAATCTGACCCGATTTTCTCGAAACTTAGCACACATCATTCTGGACTAATTTAGTACTCTGTGCCAAATTTCGTGCAAATCGAATGATATATAGGTACTTCGGTGCACCATTTACCTTAAATCGGACGAAACTATATATGGAAGCTATATCTAAATCTGACCCAATTTTCTCGAAACTTGCCACACATCATTCTGGATGTGGAATTTCGTGCAAATCGAAAGTTATATAGGGACTTTGGTGCACCATTTACCTTAAATCGGACGAAACTATATATGGGAGCTATATCTAAATCTGAACCGATTTTCCCGAAACTTGGCACACATCATTCTGCACCTAATTCAGTACTCTATGCCAAATTTCATGCATGATATGTAGGGACTTTTTGTACACCATTTACCTTAAATCGGACGAAACTATATATGGGAGCTATATCTAAATCTGAACCGATTTTCTCGAAACTTGGCACACATCATTCTGCTCCTAATTCAGTACTCTGTGCCAAAATTAGTGCAAATCGAAGGATATATAGGGACTTTGGTGCACCATTTACATAAAATCGGACGAAAATATATATAGGAGCTATATATAAATCTGAACCGATTTTTCCCAATTTCAATAGGGTTCGTCCTTGGGCCAAATAAGTGACTTGTGCCAAATTTCAGCCAAATCGGATTATAACAGCGACCTGTACTTTGTTTACAATTTAACATCTACAGACGGACAGACGGAAGGACGGACATGTATAAATCGACTCAGAAAGTGATTCTATGCATATTCTCCTCCACTCCTTTTCTCTGGAACCCAAAATGTCTTCTTCTAAAATATCAGCTTGGCCTTCATATAAGATATCTAAATATCTTAACCTTCAAAATCAAAAAATCTACTCCTTAAAACCCGAAATGTCAAGGATTTATTATTTAGTTTTTATTTGTAATGTATCTACGTGAGAAAAATCTATCATAACCTAACCACTCTCAAAGTCTATGTCAAACAAAAGATTTAAGAAACAAAGTTTTGTGGGGGCATTATTGTTGACACAAAACAAATGAAACCGCTTACAAATATTGAAATTCTAGCCAATGAAATACCAAACACAATATTTCACTTCATTATCACTTTAGGTTATAAAAAATAGCCTCTAAAGGTTACATGGTAAAATACATACTTTTGACCTTTTTCTGTAAAATAAAAATCCGAACTTGGACTTTGTGGAACTCTTCGTAGTTTTTTTTTTTTTTTGTTTTTCTGCTTTTCCATAGAATATCAATATCAAGATGAACTCACTCAAGTGTTTATGACTTGTTAATGTGGGTGTTTGTTTATTTTTATTACTTTTGTTTATTTTTTGTTGTTGTTCTTTTTATTTTTGTCATAAAAAGGCAAACACCTTTTAGCCTCCACATGGCTTACATGTTTACGTTGTGCTAACCATTTTGGGCATTTTCACGGTCAAGCAGTTTAAACTTAAACTGAATGAGTTCATTAAAAAAATATGTGAACTTGTTTCTATAACAGGTGCAATGAACATTAAGAGAAGTAACATTTTAAATAGCATAGTTAAAAAATTATTAAAATTAAAAAAATATATAATTTTTTTATAATTTGTTATAATAATAAAAAATATGCAATATGTTTAATACGGAAGGTAAACTTAAACTTTATGTCAAAAATATATTTTTAAATATCAAAAGGAACACCCCATTATTTATTTCTTCTCAAGTCTACGGAGAATACTCCCCAAAGTTCAAGAATTTAAGGTTCCCATAGATGTAAATGCCTCACCACCTTTATTTCCTAAGGTGTAGGCATAATGCTTTGTAATTTTTTTTTTTTCACATAAAAATTATGTAATTCAGTTATTGTTGTCATTGTTTATAAATCACCCTAAAAAAAGGTTCTTTATATTATTCAAGCCTTGCTTCGTTCACCTTAACTTTGACTTTGAACTTTGTTTACAGCTGTGACATTGTAAAAACAAAACAAACAAAAAAGATTCTGACAAACAAAATTTTTTCACAAGCTCGTTTTTTTGCCATATCCACAAAAAGTATAATTAATTTTTATTGTCGTCGTAGTTGTTGTTGGCTTTTAACACCACACAATTCACCTGTAATGTCAAGATTTTCCCCCAACATTGTGGCATTGTCAGCAGCAATAGCATCAACAACACCATCTTCATCACCAGCATATAAGTTCATCTGCCAAAAGCTTTTGCCATTTTGTATTCATAGATGTTTTTGGTAATTAAAATCTAATTAAAGTAAATATTGTATATATTTGTGTGACTGTGTGTGTGTGTTTGTGTTCGTTCATTCGTTTCATGACAAACCATGAACTTCGTTGTTGAATTGGAGATTTGCAAATACAACAACAACAAAAAAGTCACGATATGATAACATCAATTATAATTGTGTTAATTTTGTTGCAAAGAGAGTGTAGAGTTGTTGTTATGGTAGTGGTATTGGTAGCTGAAGATGTTGTGTGCATGTTTCCAATAAAGTTTGTGTCTTAAGTCTTTTGAATAGACTAAAAGTGAATGGATTCGAATTGAGTTGTATTTTATGTAGGGGGGAAATTAATTAATTATTTTATTTCCTGCAAATGGAGATGTCCAAGAAGTTTTTTGTAGATGACGAAGTGTATATTTTAACAAAGAGATATCGAAGTAATCCTTCTTGAAGAATAACTTTAGGATATCTTCTAATGGACTTCTATATGAAAACCCATTGCGTTTTCTATAACAAATTATATTGGTCTTCTATATGAAGATAATCAAAAGGCTCTCGTTTAAGTCCATGTGTGAGAGTTTCTATTCCCATGGTGCATATTGATTTGAGCGCTCTAGTTCATTTTTTCGAATTTCTTAGGAGACTTCAAGCAAATGAATAGTGGTGTGCTCCTAAGAATCCATATGTTCCTCAGTCTTCTATGAAGAATAAGGCTTTCAGCTCTTCTATGAAGAAGACCTTCCAGCTCTTCAATGAAGAAGACCTTCCAGCTCTTCAATGAAGAAGACCTTCCAGCTCTTCTATGAAGAACACCTTCCAGCTTTTCTGTGAAGAAGACCTTCCAGCTCTTCTATGAAGAAGACCTTCCAGCTCTTCTATGAAGAAGACCTTCCAGCTCTTCTATGATGAAGACCTTCAAGCTCTTCTATGAAGAAGACCTTCCAGCTCTTCTATGAAGAAAACCTTCCAGCTCTTCTATGAAGAAGAACTTCCATCTTTTCTATGAAGAAGACCTTCCAGCTCTTCTATGAAGAAGACCTTTCAGCTCTTCTATGAAGAAGACCTTTCAGCTCTTCTATGAAGAGGACCTTTCAGCTCTTCTATGAAGAGGACCTTTCAGCTCTTCTATGAAGTAGACTTTCCAGCTCTTCTATGAAGAAGACCTTCCAGCTCTTCTATGAAGAAGACCTTCCAGCTCTTCTATGAAGAAGACCTTTCAGCTCTTCTATGAAGAAGACCTTCCAGCTCTTCTATGAAGAAGACCTTTCAGCTCTTCTATGAAGAAGACCTTTCAGCTCTTCTATGAAGAAGACCTTTCAGCTCTTCTATGAAGAAGACCTTTCAGCTCTTCTATGAAGAAGACCTTTCAGCTCTTCTATGAAGAAGACCTTTCAGCTCTTCTATGAAGAAGACCTTTCAGCTCTTCTATGAAGAAGACCTTTCAGCTCTTCTATGAAGAAGACCTTTCAGCTCTTCTATGAAGAAGACCTTTCAGCTCTTCTATGAAGAAGACCTTTCAGCTCTTCTATGAAGAAGACCTTTCAGCTCTTCTATGAAGAAGACATTTCAGCTCTTCTATGAAGAAGACATTTCAGCTCTTCTATGAAGAAGACCTTTCAGCTCTTCTATGAAGAAGACCTTTCAGCTCTTCTATGAAGAAGACCTTTCAGCTCTTCTATGAAGAAGACCTTTCAGCTCTTCTATGAAGAAGACCTTTCAGCTCTTCTATGAAGAAGACCTTTCAGCTCTTCTATGAAGAAGACCTTTCAGCTCTTCTATGAAGAAGACCTTTCAGCTCTTCTATGAAGAAGACCTTTCAGCTCTTCTATGAAGAAGACCTTTCAGCTCTTCTATGAAGAAGACCTTTCAACTCTTCTATGAAGAAGACCTTTCAGCTCTTCTATGAAGAAGACATTTCAGCTCTTCTATGAAGAAGACATTTCAGCTCTTCTATGAAGAAGACCTTTCAGCTCTTCTATGAAGAAGACCTTTCAGCTATTCTATGAAGAAGACCTTTCAGCTCTTCTATGAAGAAGACCTTTCAGCTCTTCTATGAAGAAGACCTTTCAGCTCTTCTATGAAGAAGACCTTTCAGCTCTTCTATGAAGAAGACCTTTCAGCTCTTCTATGAAGAAGACCTTTCAGCTCTTCTATGAAGAAGACCTTTCAGCTCTTCTATGAAGAAGACCTTTCAGCTCTTCTATGAAGAAGACCTTTCAGCTCTTCTATGAAGAAGACCTTTCAGCTCTTCTATGAAGAAGACCTTTCAGCTCTTCTATGAAGAAGACCTTTCAGCTCTTCTATGAAGAAGACCTTTCAGCTCTTCTATGAAGAAGACCTTTCAGCTCTTCTATGAAGAAGACCTTTCAGCTCTTCTATGAAGAAGACCTTTCAGCTCTTCTATGAAGAAGACCTTTCAGCTCTTCTATGAAGAAGACCTTTCAGCTCTTCTATGAAGAAGACCTTTCAGCTCTTCTATGAAGAAGACATTTCAGCTCTTCTATGAAGAAGACATTTCAGCTCTTCTATGAAGAAGAACTTCCATCTTTTCTATGAAGAAGACCTTCCAGCTCTTCTATGAAGAAGACCTTCCAGCTCTTCTATGAAGAAGACCTTCCAGCTCTTCTATGAAGAAGACCTTCCAGCTCTTCTATGAAGAAGACCTTCCAGCTCTTCTATGAAGAAGACCTTCCAGCTCTTCTATGAAGAAGACCTTCCAGCTCTTCTATGAAGAAGACCTTTTCAGCTCTTCTATGAAGAAGACCTTTCAGCTCTTCTATGAAGAAGACATTTCAGCTCTTCTATGAAGAAGACATTTCAGCTCTTCTATGAAGAAGACCTTCCAGCTCTTCTATGAAGAAGACCTTTCAGCTCTTCTATGAAGAAGACCTTTCAGCTCTTCTATGAAGAAGACATTTTTAGCTCTTCTATGAAGAAGACCTTATGCTCTGCTATAAAGAAGACTTCAAGCTTTTCTATGAGAAGAACTTTAGCTCTACTATGGAAAAGACTTTTCAGCTTTTCTCTAAGGAGGACCTAAACGTCTTCTATAAAAAGATATTTTGATAACCTCTAGCTTTTCTGCGGAGGAGTCCTCAAGCACTTCTAAGAAGAAATCCTCAAGTTTTTCTATGAAAAGAACTTTAGCCCTACTATGAAAAAGACTTTTCAGTTTCTTCCTAAGGAGGACCTAGAAGTGTTCTATAAAAAGATAAATTGATAACCTAGTAGAGTTCTAATTTATTTATTTAAGTATACGTGTTTTTTTTTTGCTCCAATTTCAAAATTAGGTCATGATTATTTGAAAATCTCTAATTACTTCATTTAAAATTTTTTTTTACTTAATCCATCTACCTTGGAATTTGTGATTAGACCTTAAATGGCAACAAAATAACTGCTAACACAAATACCTTTCAAAGAAAAAACAAACAACAACAACAAAATACTCAATTACAACATTTTATCTATTTCAAATTGGTTTGTCAATGCGAAAATCACGCACAACAGAAAATATATGTCACCACTATGTGTGTGTGTGTGTGTGTGAGCAATTGTTCCCATTAATGGATAGATAATGAAATGTTCAATCTTGAAATCCAACAAATTCCTAAGGCTGTGTGACAATTTGGCATCGATAAGTAATAGATGGAGGTATTGAGCTTTGCAATAATTGTTTTGTATTGCAAAAAAAAAAACAACAATTCCACTAACATTTAATTTCTGTGTTTTACATTTTAAACATCACGGCATGGATGGCTATGGTAACTTAAAACAAATTGATGACAAATTTTTGGAAGCATGGCAGACTTTGGAAATGAAATTAGCCAAGCATTTGGCAAATTTTGAAAATCAAATTATGTTTTAAAAAAAGTCATCATTCTCCACTTTGTGGAAGCATTCATTAAATGTTAATGAGCCTCAAAAACTAGTTATTTGAATTTGTTTGGCTTCTTTTTTTAGTCTCGACCGATATTGAAATAACTCAATTAGGCAATAATTAAAAGCAATGTTGGCAATTATAATTCAATTAGTGGGGGGACGTTGTAAATGTAATGAAGTTGGAGGAAAAGAAGCTGAACTAGTTTGACAAACATCGTTGGAAGCCACTCAAAATAAAACACAGTTGCAAATGTGTGCGAAAGCTCTATTACAAGAAATAATTGGAATTATTCGTAAGCTACATGTAATATTAACAATGTCAATGTTTTAACATCGTTTAGTTTCCGTAATAATATTGTGATTCTTTAACATGTCCTAACCTTTTCAGAATGTTATGTGATCAAGCCTAGCCTTTAGAGGAGTCTACTCGAAAATTATTGTATTCTCTAGAATTGTAAATAATTTCTCTTTATTTTTTCCCAACGAGGTACCTCAACTTACTGCAAGATTTGGAACCCTATAATTTTATCTTATCCAACATTTTTTTGTTTGTAATTGCGCAGGCAAGGTACATATTTGAATCTCTCAAAAGAAAATGTATTTCAGTATTTAATAAGGTAGGAAAAGGTATTAATAAGAGATATCCTATAAAAAATCCACATCTCTTCTATATGATGACTTCAACTGACTTAAGTTGATATCCTCTAGGTCTTTGATAAGAAGATCGCCTAAGAGCACCTCGTTCTTTTTGTTAAGAACATTTCCTTATTTTGTATATTAAAATATTTTACTCTTCTCTCTAGTTCCTTCATAAGAAAGATATCTACTCAAGGCTCTATAATGAATCGACTATAAATGGCAGAACTATTATAATCTTCCCTTTAAAAATTTAAGCTCTTTAATCCAAAGCTATCCAGATGTTGAATAAGAATATCTTCTGATATAACCTCAGAAGTTTTCCTAGTTTTCTATAAGAAAAGTTCTTGCCATTTTATCCAAGTGCTCTATATCAAATTGGAGCCCTCTTTAAAAATATCTTGCTATTTTTTTAAGGAAAATTTTTTTTTTCTTCTGCTTAAAAAATAAGACCTCAAAATGTAATGAGCCTATGCCAGCTTTTGTTTCCATCCTAAAAGCACTTAGCATTTTTAATGTCCTGTTTAGGTTCCCTACTTCTATACTTTTTATACCCTCCACGATAATTTGGAGGGTATATTAATTTTGTCATTCCGTCGATGTATTCATTTCCGACCCTATAAAGTATATATATTCATGATCAGAGTAAAATTCTAAAACGATCTAGGCATGTCCGTCAGTCTGTTATTTAAGGTAAATAGTGCACCAAAGACCCTGTATCTACTTCGATTTACACGAATTTTGGCACAGCGTACTGAATTATGTCTAGAACGATGTGTGTTAAATTTCGTGAAAATCGGTTCAGATTAGATATGGCTCCCATATACATTTTCTTCCGATTTTATGTAAATGGTGCACCAAAGTCCCTATATATCCTTCGATTTGGATGAAATTTGGCACAGGGCACTTAATTGAGTGTAGAACAATGTGTGCTAATTTTCGTGAAAATCGCTTCAGATTTAGATATAGCTTCCACATATATTTTCGTCCGATTTTATGTAAATGGTGCACCAAAATTCTGATATATCATTTGATTTGCACGGAATTTTGCACATCGTACTGAATTAAGTCTAGAATGATGTGTGTTATGTTTCGTGGAAATCGGTTCAGATTTAGATATAGCTCGCATATCTGTATGTATTAAGTCTAGAATGATGTGTATTAAGTTTTGTAAAAATATACCCATTACCCTCTTGTATATACCCATAGTGGTGAAGGGTATCATATAGTCGGCCACGTCCGACTTTTGAACTTTCCTTACTGGTTTTTTATTGCGAAAATTTAATAAATTTAATGGTAAATTTAATGTTAAGATAGTTTCTGAAATATATTTTCCATGAAATCGTTAATTTTTACAAACCCTATATTGATGCAATTCTGATAGGGCAAAACAACGTTTGCCGGTCTGCTAGTACTCTATAAATTGCCTTTAATTTCATGTAGGGAACTTCTCTGTAAAGTATCGGTATAGTATATATACCACATGATGGTAGGCAAATCGGTTCAGCTGTTCCTTCATAATATATTTTTCAAGATTTTCGCGCATTTTTCTCAAAATTTACTTTCTCAAAAATATTCCCACTTTAGTTTCAAGCACCCAATCTCGAATCGGGCAGAACACAAAGGAGATATATAGCGCGCCATGTGTCCGACGAACGCCCCATAGAGCATATACATAAAGTTTGATCAAAATCGGTGCAGTAGTTCTTGAGTTACGGTGCAAAATAAATATTGCGCCATCTGTCGGATGAACTTCAAACTACACAGAAACACTCCTCACGCCCCATAGAGCCCGTACATACAATTTGGTCCAAATCGGTGCAGTAATTTTTGAGTTCAGCGATTACGAACATACACGTAATTTATATATATATATATATATATATATATAATTCCTGACCTTCTATATATACATATGTTATGTCCAAAGAATATAACAACCTTTGATTTTAAAATTGAGAATATATACAGAATATATACATCTTCATAAATTTCATTCCTAGCCACAATATTCAATATTCATTGATTGTGTACAACGTTTTGCAAATGTTTACACCCAACCATGAAAATTCATGAACACAAAATAATTGCATGTTCATCAATTGCATAAATAAATAATTATTATTATTCGTTATCTAAATATTGAATAGCCATTGAAAAAATAATAATGACCATAGGGCATGACATCATGACCTTCGTTTTTTAAACAAAATAATAATAATTTATTGTAGTAAAAACACACAGCAACTAAACAATTCTATACATGATATTGTCAAACAATAAATGATTCCCTTTTATAGACATTCTCTTATGCACAGCTCATCATTAAAGATGAGCTCATCTTCACATTACAATATTAGAAGATAACAAACTGCTAGTGCAACAACTATATACACACCAACTATTCACAACGTTACGATGATGATAATAATAGCATTTATAATCATAAATATGTTTATAACTTTAATTTTACCTTCACGGGAATGGGGCAAACAAACAAAGCACCGCCTCGCACACACACACACACTGACACATCCGACATTTAACATCAACTTGTGTCATGTATGAACATCAAAAGTTAAACAGCAATTAACAGCAGTAGCTACATCGAATGTTTGTTGTTGTTATTGACAATAAATACATGTAGAATGACAGATAGAACAAAGGACAGGATGTTAATGTCGGCATCGCATCTTTCAAGCATCTTGGTCATCACGTTGGGGTTTTTTTTTGAGGTTATAAAAAATAAATAAAATGAAAATAAATAAAATCTTAAAATCATTAAATCAATATAGACAAAGCATGTCCAAATGTGGACAAGCAATCATTTTGTTTGTGACATGCTTGCTCATCGTTACACCTGGGTGGTCTTTATCTCAAAATTCGAAGAATATTTTACACATGATTATTTTTCGTTTACATAAATTAGCAAATTTGAGAAGGCTATGATGGGCAAATATTTAATTTAAAATTGATAAATAAATAAACGCAAAAATAAAATAAAACCAGTGAGCGGAGCAGTATAGTCGGACGGGGCCGACCATACGATACCCTACACAACTACCACTGAACTCAAATTTTCTACGGATGTGTATTCCGAGCCTGGGCAATATTTCGTGATATTTGCACACTCTTGCCCGATTAGAGGTAAACAGCGCCTCTTCCTCATACTGACATATTTTCCGAATATTACGAGTATTCAGTACAGTTATTGTCCAGATTCCCTTCACCGTGGGTTGTGTTGTTGTAGATCGACTCGAAAATAACACAAAAAATTAAGTTTTCGGTCCACTACATTCCAAAATTATTATCTGATCATCACCGAAAATTATAGGCGTTGTCCTTGACCATAACTGGAACCTCATGAAACATTGAAAGCGTTCAGCGCTATGTTCGGCTCTCTAGAGTGATAATGGGTTACTAAATAACATACAAATACGGAGATACCTGTAAATATTTAGGTGTAACTCCCACATCAGAGCACATGCAACAATATAATTGGTCTTAATTTAAAGGTCAACCACTCCTCTTGGATATAGTATCAACTTTTCGGGTCTATGTCCTTCAGGGGTAAATATATACGCTATAGAATACAAATTTTGTCATTTTCACACAAAAGTCAGGGTCCATTTGACCCGCTAAATATTGACCGATCTTTATCAAAACAGGCATGCTTATTCATTGCCCCGACCACATTCTCCATGCAAAATTTCACGATGTTCGGGCCATTATTGCGGCCTGTGGAACGACCAGAAAAACCGACAAAAATTTAGTATTTGGTCCATTTCATCTCCTAAATATTAACCGATCTTTGCCAAAAACAATAGGGGTCTTCATTGGCCAGAACCCATCCTACACGCAAAATTTCGTGAAGATTGGTCCATAACTGTGGCCTGTATCGTGTTTACAAATTATAATGGACAGACGGACGGACACACATTTCTTGATCGACTCAGCTAGTCGAGATATGACGATATTTCGCGGCGTTACAAACTTTTGGGGCTGCACAAAGCTATAATACCCTGACAACATAGTTGTGTATGGTATAACTATTTAAAAAGTTTTTAATAAAAATCGACAATTAGAAAGATAATAATTCTTCAAGACTCCGATCTGAAAATTCACATGATAATTATATCCTTCATCACACTGTCGTACAGGGTATTATGTCTTTGTGCATATGCTTGTAACGGGCAAAAGGAGACGAGATAGACACATGGTTCATTTTGAGAATATGTATAGAATCACTTTCTAAGTCGATTTATACATGTCCGTCTGTCTGTCCGTCTGTCCATGTTAAATTGTATTTGGCCCAAGGACGAACCATATTGAAATTGGGAAAAATCGGTTCAGATTTAGATATAGCTCCCATATATATTTTCGCACGATTTAATGTAAATGGTGTACCAAAGTCCATATATATCCATCGATTTGCAGGAAATTTGGCACTACGTGCTGGATTGACTCTAGAATAATGTGTGTAAAATTTCTTGAAAATCGGTTCATATTTATATATGCTTATCCGATTTTATGTAAATGAATCACCAAAGCCCCTAAATTTCTTTCGATTTGCAAAAAATTTGGCATATCGTAATGAATTGAGTCTATAATGATGTGTGCTAAGCTTCCTAAAAATTGTTTCCGATTTATATATAGCTTCCACATATATTTTCGTCCGATTTTATATAGTGTACCAATGTCCCTATATTTCATTCGATTAGCACGAAGTCTTGCATAGCGTACTGAATTAAGACTGGAATGATGTGTGCTAAGTTTCGTGAAAACCTGTTCAAATTTAAATATATCTCCCATATATTATTTCTTCCGATTTTATGTAAATTGTGCACTAAAATTTGTCCGATTGTCACATAATTTTTTTTAATGTCCTGAAGTTAATATAAATTAATCTCTGGCAAGTTTCGTTGAAATCGGTTTAGATTTAGATATAGATCCCATATTCGTCCGATTTTAGGTAAATGGTGCACCAAACTTCTAATGTTTGTCCGAATGACACGGAATTTTGCACAACGTATCAAATTGAAACTAGACGATGTTATTGCGTTTGGTTGAAATTGGTGCAGATGCACCAAATTTTGAACAGCGTGTATCATGTTTGCTATACATCGTTTTACATAAATTTGTCCCATTGTACGCAATCGACTTTAAATCTGCCCGAATGAAATTGAATTTATCATAGGTTGCAGAATGGGATGTGTATGGATTGATGCTAGTCGGTTCATTTATAGATAAAGATCACATATTTGAGTTCGTTAAATTTCATATCAATGCTCCTTCGAAGCGACGTCTGTTAGGATACATATGTAGAACATACCCAAAGTGGTGAAGGGTATAATGTAGTCAGCCCAGTCCGACTTTACTACACTCCTTACTGGTTTTAAGTTATTTTAGAGTATCCAATTAAGAATATATTTAAAAAAATGAGGAATCTGTAATAGAGCGTAATTTATTAAAACAATAATATTTATATACATTTTTAAAGTCTACAAACGATTTAAATAAAATTTAAAATAATTTTTAATACATTTTAAAATTGTTAAAGCTTTCTTGAAAAAAAAATATAAAAAATAAAAGTCGTTTCTAGCTTTCATATAAGTATGCCACTTTACATATCATTTGTAATAACCTTCCCTTCATACAATGACCATATACCACACAAATACAGCATTTGCAAAGATGCAACAATGTAAATCGCATTTCCCCAATGCTTATAAATTTAGTTCATGTTGAAATCAAAAAACGGTACAAAAACAAAATCCGTTCATAATTCTTGGTCGCCGTCATAGTCGTCATAACGTTGGCCATTGTCATTGTTGTTCTATACTCTCAGCGTTATTCTATAGTTATGATTAATGTTCGTATAATATGCAAATGGGCGAAAGATGGAAAAATAAATGAAGAAAATAAGAATAAACGACGCTACAATATGACTTTAACTTCCTACATATACCGTTAGTTTGCCCATATACTTTTGTATGTATATGTGTATGCATGCATGCACTTTTGTGGTGTTATTGTTCTAAAATAAAGTTTATTCTTTTCGCCCCAAGATAAACAATAGTTTTTTTTTTCTTTTTTCTTTTCAATTTTCCATAAATGGCAATGGGTTGTACTTGCACACGAACTTATACATGCATATATACATTCATACATATACACACAAATCAAGTGAACATATGTGATGCAGTTCCATTTTGTAATGAAAGCGCCAAAGTCATATTAAAAGCCCTCAAGCTACAGTTATTGTGTTGTGAGTAGTCAAAAGTGGTCGTAGGTAATACAAAAGACTTAAGACACATACACAATGTAATAAAGAACAAATGAATTAAGGAATGGAAGTTAATTTAAAGTTTATATTAATATTTTTCACATACATATATTACGTGGGAGTTGACAACATATGTATAGTTCCGTATATTATTTTGTTCTAGTTAAAGAACAATAGCGCCATCGCCAAACGGAAGGTTGCGGTACCTTGTGGCATAAATCTGATTCAGGAACAATAACTACAAGGGTCGTGTTTAACGTTAAAGTAGTTTATTTGCACTTTAATATTATACCAATCACGAAGAATATATTGTCTTTTCATTGAAAAGCAAAATGCTTTTTGATGGCGAAACAATTTACGTTATCTGGAAATTTTGAGACAAAGAAATAAAAAATAAAAATACTTTTAATACAATCCAAAAACTGTAAAATATTCTGTAAATAAAATATTTTTAAAAATCTACGCTTTCACGGAATTTAAAAATTTTATTTACAATAATTAAAAAAAAAAATATATATATATATATATATATATATACATCCATATTGCAAAACTTAGATCATTAAGCACGACTCGAAAGAGTATAAATAACACACTTAAAAAATTACTTTCAAATGATCACTGCCCTTACAAGGCAAAATTCAAATGACGAAAGAAACAGACGCTGGACCATTATCATGAAATTGGATGAACTAAAACATGTGATCCTTATCTAAATGTGAACCGACTTAGATCAATACATATACATGTCATTCGTTTGTTGCAATGTGACAAAAGTATGTAAATCGATTTCAAACAAATATCAATCGGACATCCGTTGGGCTGTGTCTGTAACTCCACAAAACACATCTACGTTATTCTATGCTCAAATTGTGCAAAATTTTAAGTCAGTTTGACAAACATGAGGAGTTTAAGGCACCATTTACTTAAAATCGGACGAAAATATATATGAATGCTATATCCAAATATGAACCAATTTCAACGAAACTTGTCACAAGTTAGATTGTATTAATTTCAGTACGTTTTGTTCCTATCAGCCAACTATTGGGTCTTTGGTGCGTCAGTTACTTAAAATCAATTGATATATATAATCTATATCTAAATCTCAACCGATTTTCACACATCATTCTAGACTAAATTCAGTACGCTATGCAATATAAGAACTTTGGTGGACTATTAACATTAAATCGGACGAACATATAAATACATAGTTCTGAAACGATTTCCACGAAACTATGCACACATCATTCCAGACTTGATTCAGTACGCTATGCCAAATTTCGGTAAATCGAAAGATATATAGGGACTTTGGTGTACTATTTACATAAAATCGGACGAAAATATATATGGGAGCTATATCTAAATCTGAACCGATTTTCACGAAACTTGGCACTCATCACTCCAGGCTCAATTCAGTACGATGTGCCAAATTTTCGTGCAAATCGAAATTCTGAACAGATTTTCGCGAAACTTGGCATACATCACTCCAGGCTCAATTTATTACGCTATGCCAAATTTCGAGCAAATCGCAAGATATATAGGGACTTTGGTGTACCATTTACCTTATATCGGACGAAAATATATATGGGAGCTGTATCTAAGTCTGAACCCAGTTTCACGAAATTTGGCACACATCACTCCAGGCTCAATTCAATACGTTATGCCAAATTTCGTGCAAATCGAAAGATATATAGGGACTTTGGTGCATCATTTACAAAAATTTGAACGAAACTATATATGGGAGATAGATCTAAATCTGGACCGATTTTCCTGAAACTTGGCACAAATCATTCCACGCTCAATTCAGTACGCTATGCCAAATTTCGTGCAAATCTAAAAATATATAAATACTTTGGTGCACCCTTTACCTTAAATCGGACGTAAATATATATGGGAGCCATATTTAAATCTGAACCAATTTTCACGAAACTTGGCAAACATCATTCTAGGCTCAATTCAGCACGTTATGCCAAATTTCGTGCAAATCGCAAGATATATAGGGACTTTTGTGCACCATTTACCTTAAATCGGACGAAAATATATATGGGAGCTATATCTAAATCTGAACCCATTTTCACAAAACTAGGGCGAACATCATTCTAGGTTCAATTCAGTACTTTATGCCAAATTTCGTGCAAATCGATAGATATATAGGGGCTTTGGTACACCATTCGGACGAAAATATATATCGGAGCTATATCTAAATCTGAACCGATTTTTTCCAATTTCAATAGGGTTCGTTATTAGGCCAAATAAGTGACTTGTGCCAAATTTCATTCAATTCGGATTATAAATGCGACCTGTACTTTGTTTACAATTTAACACCAACAGACGGATGGACGAAGATGCATAAATCGACTCAGATAGTGATTCTATGCATATTCTCAAAAGGAACTATGGGTCCATCTCGTTTCCTTTTGCCTGCTACAAACATATGCACAAAAACATAATACCCTGTACCACAGTGTGGTGAAGTGTATAAAAAAACTCTATATAAATTGAATCAAAAATATAAAACCAGTGAGCGGAGCAGTATAGTCGGACGGGGCCGACCATACGATACCCTACACAACTACCACGGAACTCAAACATTCTGCGAATTTTTATTCCGAGCCTGGGCAATCAATCAATAGCACCTCTTCTTTACACTGACATATTTTCCGGATATTATTAATATTCAGTACAGCCCTTCCAATTACTTGTCCAGATTCTCTTCACGGTGTGTTGTGTTGTAACGTTCGGCTTATAATTGTGTTGTTACATTCGGCTTATAATTGTGACCCTCTAGTGTGGTAATGGGTTGCTAACTAATATCTGAGTACGTAAGCACCTGTAAATATTTATGTGTAACTCCCACATCCGAGTACATACGACAATATAATTAGTATCAATTTAAAGGTCAACCACTCCTCTTGGATATTATGTCAAATTCTCTGGTCTATCTCATTGAGGAGTAAATATATACGCCATAGAATAAATATATACGCCATAAATATTGACAGATCTTTATCAAAACAGGCATGCTTATTCTTTGGCCCGATCCCCTTCTTCATGTAAAAATTCGTTGTTTTGGGCCATAATTGCGGCATCTTGAGCGACCAGAAAACCGACAAAAATTATGTATTTGATCCATTTCACCCTCTAAATATTAACCGATCTTTACCAAAAACAATAAGGGTCTTCATTGGCCAGAACCCATCCTATATGCAAAATTTCGAGAAGATTGGTCCATAAATGTGGCCTGTATTGTGTTTACAAAATATGGATAATGGATGGACGGACACACACATGATGTTTTTTTTTTTTTTTTTATTCAATTCATTTAATCCAATCCACTTAAAGAAATATGAATAAAAAAATCCACAATCTCTAGAAACTTAAGCAAATATGAATAGAACATCCACACTATTTACAGATAATGTTGCGAAGTCTATTGGCATTCCTCTGGGTGCCTTTTGAAAATGCTAACTTCTATCTATAATTTAATTTCAATTTTTTTTTTTTTTTGAAAACTTATGCCAGAATACAAGACCCACAAAAACGTTCTTTGTGAAGTTCTTTTAAAATCCCACAGATTTCAGTAATTTTCGAGTATTACTAATTTCAAATTTTCTTCACTTTATTAGCCTTTCTTTTTATAAGTCGCATTAATTAGTTCTATATATTTTCTGTTGGGTCCCATCATTAAAGTTTGTTGCTTAAATCTTTTGTTCTATTTTTATTCATTAAAATTATCTCATTTGCCATTTCTTTCCAAAAATACCAAACCCCAATTCGTTATATTCCCCGGAAATCTTAATGACAAAGGCGACGACGAGATATGAAAATTTTGGGCAAAAATATCAACAGGAAATGTTCTAAAACTCAGATACAACAAAACAAAAAGTTCAAAAACTTCTAAGAACCAAACAAAGCATGATTTTTTTTTTTTTTTTTTTTGATGAATTAGTGTTAATCAACATATTCATCATCTTCTCGTCACACTTAGTTAACCATAAAATTATAATGATGGCTAAAGAATATAATAACAAGAACAACAAAATGAAAAAAACGCAAAGCAAGCAAGCAGCCAAACTAGCTATTCATCTAGCGTGTTTTGGCTAGATGCTGATGACCAACTCCCCGTTTATTTTGGGCGTATAAAGATTTGATGTGCTGTTCTTTCTTTGAAGTCAAGTTACTTCCTAAGCCCTTAGGCAGCAAGCAGTATTCTTTTATGTAATGTTGTAGTTCTTCTTCTTCCAGGAAGTTTTGTAAATTTAGAAGAAAATTATAGCCCAAAGGCTGGGGTTTGATGTATTCTTATTGGAATAGGTTGGAGCAGTTCAGTGGTTGGGGGTTATGGACATAAAGTGATTTGCTTTAAAGTTGTGCTAATGATCTTTGGCATTTATCTTTTAGACATCTTTCGCTTTTAGTTTGAAATTAAAAAAAAATACAACAAAAGATTCTTATTAGAATTTAAAGATACGGGAGAATTCTCTAGAGGGGCTGTACAATAAGTTGGGAATTGAAATTTAAAAAAAAAATTACGAAATTTCAAAAAAAAATTAAACATAATTCTCAATAATCTCTTTCGTATAATTTCAGGACGATGGCGGTATTGAATTTTTCAATACAATTGTTTTGCAACCGCATTTGAAATTGATAACCGATGCTGGTCGTGGTTATCATGTACGCTGTTCATATAAATCACGCGATGCCGCAATGAGCAGTAAAAAACCCCATCATCACAAGGTGGTCGGTAGTAAATATGCCCAAAAGCCCCAGGCGTTGAAAAGTGCCGAAGCCGATGGCAATAGTGATCGTCGTGGTTATGGTAGATCTTTGGATAAATATCGGGCAAATGGTGATAATTTCGATGAAGATGATGTATACATGCAAGATGATGCTGCCGCCGGCGATGATAACGACATGGAAAATGAAATACCCATGCCTGGTTGTCATATGAAAATCTATAATGCCGAACATCATATCGCTAATGATGTGAAAATTGGAGATCCCCTGACATTGGTCGTCAACATTGATAAACAGGATACATACGGATTGCATGTGACCGATTGTATTGTACGCGATGGTTTGGGTTGGGGTGAGCAACGTTTGGTGGGAGAGGATGGGTAAGTAATGCGTTTTCCTTTTATGAAAATATAAAAAAAATGTATAATTTTCCTTTTTTAGTTGCCCCATGGACAATGAAATTATGGGCCAGTTTAATTATACCTCGGATCGTTTGGCAGCCAATGTCACCTTCCCGGCTCATAAATTCCCATACACCACCTCCGTGTACTATCAATGTAATGTTAAATTGTGTCCCTTGGTTGATCCCGAATGTCAAATGGTAAGCAGGAATTGATTTGTATTATAGGAGAGATTCCTAAATTGCTTAATTTTGTTTTTTGTTTAGGCTCCTCTTTGTGGAGGCAAACGACCCAAACGACAAGCCACTAACGATAACAAAGACGAAGAAGGTTCCCCAGCTACCATTGAAGTCTTTTCTGGCCTCTATGTTAATGAAAATGTGGATATAACAGAGGGTGATGATGATTCTGTATCAAAAGAAAGAGTAAGTATACAAAAAAATAAGAAATACAGAGAGAGAGAGAGAGAGGGAGTGAAACAATAAAAAATATACGAACTCTATGTAACTGTATTTTTAAAAAATCCAAACTACAATTTGTATTTAAAAAAAAATCTACGCTCTCTGCGAGACTTCAAATAATATTTTTTAATAATCGACGATCTCTGAGAGACTTCAAAAAAAGGTTTTTAAAAAATCTACGCTCTCTGAGAGACACCAAAAAATATTTTTTTAAAAAAATCTTCGATCTCTCTGCGCTCTCTGAGAGGCTTTAACAATTTTTTTAACCTGCGCTATCCGAAATACTTAGAAAAACTATTTTTTGAAATCTATACTATCAGGAAGACTTAAAAATCGAAGACTTTTAAAAATAGTTCAAAAAATGTTCCGCTCTCTAAGAGACTTCAAAAAAAATTGTTTTGAGAATTCTATGCTCTTTAGCTGGCTTGTTACAGAACGGTTGTTCCATAAGCCGAGCTTAAACAACATTTTCAAGCGTGCGCATCTCCACCACGTTCCAAGATGTTGGTCTTTCTACTTGGTCTTTCCATGTGATTCGTGGCCTTCTACGTGCTGATGGTTCCCGTAGACGTAGAGGCTCGCTTTTATATGCTGGGGCATTCTCATTCATTCGCCCAACATGGCCTAGCCATCGTAGTCGCAGCAGCTCAACACGACTGACTATGTCGATGTCCGCGTATAAATTGTAAAGCTCGTGGTTCATTCATCGTCGACGCAGATCGGCCCGTAGATCTTTCGGAGAATTTTTCTTGCAAACACCCCAACAGCTGCCTCATCTGCATGCGCAAGTACTCATGCTTCAGATCCATATAACAGCACGGGTAGTATCAGCGTCATGTAAAGTGTGAGTTTGGTCTGGAGGGAGGTGGCCTTCTTTCTAAACTGCTTACTTAGATCATAGTAGCATCTGTTGGCCATCACAATCCTTCTGCGAATTTCAAAACTGATGTCATTCGTTTCATTTATGGCGGTACCAAGGTATATGAAATCGTTAAGTACCTCGAAGCTGTAGTTCTCAAGTTCCACAGTTGGCCCCAGTCTACTGGAAGTCTTGCGCGTTGACACCATCAGCTTAGTCTTCTCGCCGTTTACTGCCAGACCCACTTTGGCGGACTCCTTCTCAATTTGTTCAAAGGTGGCTGTTACCGCTCGCAATGTTCGACCCATTATATCAGTGTCATCGGCGTAGGCGAGTAACATGTGTTGTTTAGTGTACAGAGAGCCATTTCTGTTCATCTTTGCGTCTCGTATGACCTTTTCTAGCAGGATGTTAAAAAGATCACGCGACTTGTCTGAATACTCGTTCGGTATTGAAGGGCTCCGATATGTCATTTCTGACTTTAACTGCTGACCTTGTGCCACTTATAGTTATCCTGTATAGCCGTATTAATTTTGCAGGAATGCCGAACGTAGACATGGCTTTAAACACCTCTGAACGGATGGGATAAGTTGAGCGCAGTAGGGCTTTTCGATATCGAGTTTCCGTGTTGTGTTAGATCGCACCTTTGCTGCAACATTAAGACGAGTGCGAACCTTGACTGCTACAGGGTAGTGGTCCGAATCGATATTCGCTCCTCGGATCGATCGGACGTCTAATACACTGGATGAATGCCTTCCGTCCATCACAACATGATCAATTTGATTTCTCGTTGCTTGATCAGGTTACCGATCCGTCTACGGGAACCAAGTGGCCTTGTGTATATCGAGATGCTTGAATCTGTTGCTGCTAACTACCATGTTTTTTGCTGCCGGAAAGTCAATCAACCTCATACCGTTGTTGGGTGTTTCTTCATGAAGGCAGCATTTTCCGACGGTGGGGCCAAAGATATTTTCCCTTCCGATTTTTGCATTAAAATTTCCTAACAGAATTTTAATGTCATGGCCAGGGCAGCGATCATATCCTGTTTCTAGGCGCTCATAAAATATGTCTTTGGTCTGCTCATCTTTGTCTTCGGTCAGAATATGGGCACAAATAAGACTTATGTAGAAGAACGTCGCTTTTTTACGCATTATAGCAATTCGCTCATCTACTGGAGTGAATCTTTTATTCTCCTGTTAAGGTTTTTTATTCTCCTGTTATCCATAAATCCGCAGCCAAATTCATGTCTCGTTTCATGGCAGCTATAATACAGTGAGCAATCGTCTGATTTACTCACGCCAGACCCTTTCCATAGCATTTCCAGTAAGGCAATAATATCAGCTTTGTACTTCTTGAGTACATCCGCCAAAGTGAAAACTGCGCACATTCCAAGTGCAGATTCGCAGATCGTTTGCAGATCGTCAACTTTAGGGGATGTTGGTTTTCTTTTTCTTTGCTTTTTCATCGTAGGAGGGGTTTTCTGAGTGTGGTCAACTAACCCGACGCCTCAACCCTTTTTTATGGGTGATCTCGTGGCACATTTTACTATTCAACAGGTGATGAAAATAGCTATCCCAGGTGACACCGCGGGTAGGTCAGTGTCCACAATTGAGATGAAAGAGGGACCAAGATAAGCCTGCACTTCGCCATGTTAAAGCCAATCAAAGACATTGCTTGGTATCTTTTATCCTCAAATAATTCTGCACTCTCTGTGAGATTAAAAAAAAAATTTTTTAAAAAGTCTACGATCTCAGAGAGACTTCATGAAGTATTTTTAATAAGTCTTCGTACTCTATAGGCTTTTTCCACTTTTCTTATAAATATTATATTTTATAAAAACATTTTTATTAATATATATGTTTTTACTTTTAATTTTCAGACACTGGAAGATGCTTTGTGTGTCTCCCAACGTACCTTTGCCATTGCCATAGCTATAGCTGGCCTAATTCTGATGTTGGCCGTTGTAGCCGCCGTTCTGTGTATAATGGCCCGACGCAGCACCAAGACTGTATCGAATTCGGGCAGTAGCATTTACAGTGGTCCCTATACAAACACAGCCTTCTCGCATAGCAGTTAAGCAGCCACATTTCGTCTCCTTCCAAATTTAGTAATAGAACAAGAAAACAAAAAAAAAACCACAACAACAACACTACAAATAAGGATATATGTTTTATTGTATTTTAGGCTCCAAAACAAAACATAACCACAAAACAAAATCTAAAGATTCCAAATTTTCTCCCTTAAAGGAACACTAAAAGTGTTTAAAAAAAACAATTTCTTAAGTAATGCTAAAATTAAAAAACAAAAATCGAAATATTTTATTTCCTCAAAAGAAAGTCAATATATATTTTTTGTTCGCTTAGTACGTTAGTTGATAAGTCACAAAGACAATTTTAGCTGCCTTCCATAAAAAAAAGAAAAATAATTTTGATTTAAACAAAAAACAAATTAATTAAAATAATTTTTAAGTTTAGACTACTATAGACGATATACTTATATATAATTTAAAAACAAGTCTATAAAAAAATAATTATTTAAAAAAACAAGTCCTTGATATTTTTTGTTTAGAAAAAAACACAAACTCAGCACTTAACTAAAAGATATTACAGGGTTTTTTACACTAGTAACTCTCTATAAGAATTAAAACAAAAAAACTAATTTAATTAATAATAATAAAAAACCCTCTAATATCGCAGAGATGCCTTGGCGGTGTGATATGCACACCACACAAAATCTCTGTTCAATTTTAACACTTAATTTAAAGAAAAAAATATGACAACTAAAAAAAAAATTCTAACTAACAACTAGCTATGGTATGTGGGTCTTAACTAAGTCTCCTTTCAATTTGCTAATTTAAAACTGCAAAAAAATGAAACCTATTAACTGTTTTTTTAGGTTAGCTTTGTAGCCCTATGTATGTATTTAATTTTATACTTAGCTAACGCCCTCAGGTGATAAACTTTTTTTTTTAAAAACTATAATTTGTAAACTGTGTATTTTAATTGTATAATCAAAGAAGAAGAAAAAGAAAAAACAACAATCCTAACGTAAATAAATACACACTTACACTCACACACACTTAAAAAACACTCTTATAAATGTATTTTTTTTTATTAATTTTAATTTTTATTTTCTCTACAATCCTTTGGCAAAAGTTTGCAAAAATAGCCATCCATCATCTTCTTGGAGGGATTTTAGGCAGTGCGCCTTGGCTGTTAAACTTTTGCCAATGTGAGTGTAGTTAAAAAGAAGAAGAAACAAAAACAACAAACAGAACTTGTCATAATTTTTAATCTATAACTATCGATTTATATAGAACAAAAATATATATGTACGTATTTAAAAAAACTTTTATGTATGTATGTATTTGATTTTTTTGAAATAAAAAAACTCTTAACTAATTTATTTCTTCTAAATAATAAATATTTTGTTGTTTTATTAAAGACATCTCAAAAGAGTGAAAAAACGAATTTTAGATTATCCTAGTTGGATTTACGATGGGTCACGGGTCAATAACATTCGGGGAATATTTTATATCGTTCCGGACCTTTAAATATTGCAGCATATTCAGTTAAAAACCGCGCCCATAATCCCCAAAAAGGGGCCATCAGTTATATGATGGCCAAATACCCACATTTGGGAACACGGTTATATGGGAGCCATCCTAAAAACTCGAGCAATATTGATACTTTTTGGCATGAAGATGTCCTGAAATGCCAAATTAGTTAATTCAAAATACCCAATTAAAGCCAATTTCATTGGAATTATTTCGTAAAAAAAGCAAGGTCCACTTCTGTAGTTCCTATAGTTCCGTTTTCTGATCTTGTTCCTTTGCTTCTTCTTCATATTCTTCATTCCTTCTTGTGTAAATCCCAAAAATACCTAAATTTCGTAGGTACGGTTATATGGAGGCTATCCTAAAAACTGGACGAATATATTTATACTAAACATCACTAAGAATCTGAAATGCCAAATTAGTTAAAAAAAGTGCGTAGGTCAATAAAAATACTTAAATTAGGATATGGTTGGGTCGTTCCGGAACAAACTAGTTCATTGAAATTATTTCGATAAAGCAACGATAGGAACAAGGTACACTTCTTTAGTTCTCATAGTTCATTTTTCTGATATCGTTCCTTTACCGCTTCTTTATTCCCATATCCTTCATTCGTTCTTGTGTAAATAATAAAATTATTTGAGGAAAAAAATTAGATAAATAATAAACCAGTAAGGAAAATAGTAAAGTCGGACGGGGCCGACAGATGAACCCTAACAGACGTCGCCTTTTTAAAGGACCAGTAAAATGAAATTGGATCCATAAACATGTTGTTCTGCAACCGATAACAAATTTTTCATTTGATCAGATATAGAATCTATATCTAATTCTGAACAGATTTTCACGAAACTTAACACACATCATTCTAGACCTAATTCATTACGTTGTGCCAAATTTCGTGCAAATCGAACAATATATAGGGACATTGGTTTACCATTTACATTTACTAGGACGAAAATATGTATGGGAGCTATATCTAAATTTCGACCGATTTTCAGGAAACTTAAAACTCGTCATTTTATACCTAATTCATTACGCTATGCCAAATTTCGTGCAAATCGAAAGCTTTAAAAATGTTCCCCTCAAAAAATATGCCTTACAAATTTATGACTGAAAGAAATATTCTTTTAACTTACAGAGATTATCTGGCAAATAAGTGTGATAGCAAATGGAAAAGTTTTTGGAAGGCAAGAAACAAAGCAAAATCAATCATGAGATAAGAAAAGAGACAAGCTCATCCCTACACAACTACCACGGAACTCTAATTTCCTGCGGATATTTATTCTTGATATCTTTCCCGATTGGAGGTCAACAGCACCTCTTCCTTACACTTACATATATTCCGAATATTACTAATATTCAGTAAAGTCCTTCTAATTACTTGTCCAGATTCCCTTCACCGTGAGTTTTGTTGTGATGTTAGACTATAGATCGACACAAAAAAGCACAAAAATTAAGTTTTTGGTACACTTTATCTCAAAATTATTATCTGATCATCACTGAAAATTATAGTCGTTGTGCACGACCACACCTGGAATCTCATGAAAAAATTCAAAGCGATTAGCGCTATATTTCCGACCTCTAGTATGGTACTGGATTACTATATAATATCTCAGTACGTAAGAACATGTAAATATTTAAGTGTAACTCCCACATCTGAGTATACGACCATACAATTGGTATCAATTTAAAGGCCAACCACTGCTCTTGGATATACTATCAACTTCTCGGGTCTATGTCCTTCAGGGGCAAATATATACGCCATAGAATACAAATTTTGTAATTTTTCAAATTTCAAGTCAGGGTCCATTTGACCCGCTAAATATTGACCAATCTTTATCAAAAAAGGCATGCTTATACTTTCGCCCGATGCCCTTCTCCATGTAAAAATTCGCAATGTTTGGGCTATAATTTCAGCCTCTGGAGCGACCAGAAAAACTGACAAAAATTAAGTATTTGGTCCATTTCATCCCCTAAATATTAACCGATCTTTACTAAAAATAGGGGTCTTCATTGGCCAGAACCCATCTTGCAAAATTTCGTGAACATTGGTGCATAACTATGGCCTGAATCGTGTTTACAAATTATAATGGACAGACGGACGGACACACATGTCTAGATCGACTCAGCTGGTCGAGATATGACGATCGGTATACTTAACTGCACAATACTTGGGGCTGCACAAAGCTATAATACCCTGCCTGACAACATAGTTGTGTAGGGTAAAAAATCTATGACTGGACAACTTTTCTTTAAAAACAATATCAGAGAATATTATTTAAAATTCTATGCCTGGAACTATGCTTTAAGAATCAATTCCTGGAAAAAAAAATTCTATAAAAATACACAACTCAAAATGTTCTTTAAAGCTTGAAAAAATATTCAGTTAAAAATCTACGCCTGAAAATATTTTGTAAAAAACACGTCTAAACTTAATCTATAAAAAAACGTGTCTGAATGTAGTGTTTAAAAATTATTTTCCTTAAAATATTCCTAAAATTGTACGCCTGAAAATATTCTTAAAAATGTACGCCTGAAAATATTCTTTAAAAATCCACCCCTAAAAATATTCTTTAAAAACTACAATTAAAAAATAGTCTCTAATAATCTATACCTAAAAATATTATTAAAAAACTACACTTAAAAATATTTTTTTTTAAAATCCACACCGCAAAATTTGCTTTAAATATTAACGTCTTAAATTATCAGAAAGAATATAAAAATCTACGCCTGAAAAATAGTCTTTAAAAATCTACGGCTAAAAGCATTCTTTAAAAATATACACTTAAAAAATCTAAACTTAAAAAAATTGTTTAAAAATATACAACTGAAAATAGTATTTAAAATATTCTATCCATATCCATATCTGAATCCATGTCTGAAAATATTCTATTAAGTTATACGCTTGAAACTATTATTTAAACCCTTACGCCTGTAAGTATTCATTAAAAATCTAAGCATATCTAGGTTGAAAAACATTCTTAAAAAATGAAAATATTTTTTAATAAAAATCAATTCTTAAAAATATTTGTTTTAATCAACGTTTGAAAATATTCCTTAGCAGTCTATGGCAGTAACGCTTAAAAAATATCTATAAAAATTGATGCCTAAAAATATTTATTAAAACCCTACTCCCATCTACACCTACAAATATTCATTTGAAGAAAGTAATTTTTCAAATTATTTAAAAAATCGTTCTCGAGTTGTCCCAAATACTCCAATTTTTCTGATGTGACAGTGTTAAAAAAAAAATTATATAAAAAGTCATAAATGTAATATACCATAACAATTTAAATGTCAGTTACATGTCACAATGAATTAAATTGAAAACTACATGAACTGATGACGTCATTAAAATAGTATTTATTGTTCACATTGAAATAAATTTATTCAGTACTGTATTAGAATGAAATCCAATTCGTTGATCTAATAAAATGTTGTTACAAGTGATGGTAATTGTTTTCATTACAGCCTTTATATCATTAAAGTTGGTAACAACTCTCACTTGTAAGGAAAATCATATCGATTTACGATACAATTTCTATTTGCTAAAGTCATCACATCGATCTTTAGCCGATAAGTTACATGTTGAGAATGTCGAATCGGTGGAATTATGTAAACAAATAACACGGCAATATAAAGGATTGGCATTCAACTATAATACAAAGGAGAATTACTCGAATAAAGGTAAGGATATTCACTTAATTAATTAGAGGAATTAAATTTTTTAAATGATATTTTTGATAAATTTGACTATATTTCTGAATAATTTTTTTAATAGTTCGAAATTAAATTTATATATTTTTTCTTACTTTATATTGCCCAAGGTACAATAACAGGTAATATAAGTCGAGATCATTATTGGGAACAACCGCAGTTATATTTTAATTGTCACATTTTAAAATGTCCCGAAGGTGTATCATCCAAAACCTTAATAAGCGATAGATCATTTGATTATTATTCTTTGTATGAAAAGTTAATTGGTAAGTACTTGCGCTAAATTGCTTACACCTTCTAAACATTTTTTTCTCTCTAGTCGCTAAAAATTACATTTGTATACCCGAAGTTGGTCTATTTACCCTAAACACAGAACCTGAAACCTTTGAAAATGCCACCTTAAAATGCCGCAAACAAAACGCAGATGAATTTACAACCGGATGCGGTTCATTAGCCCACATTGCTTCGGAAACACGTACAACAGCTCTAACACAAATCCTATTGGAACATAATCAAAAGCAGGAGGAAATAAATCTAAAATCGAAAATAAATTTAGCATATGTTGGTCTCAGTTTTAATCGAACTCGAGGTCAACGATTTGAAATGTTCAACATGGATGATGACAGTTTAAAATGTTTTGCGTATAGAGCATGGGAACCTGGCAATCCGAAAATGAGGTAGGTTGTTTAATTTTTAATATTGTCTAGAAAAAATAAAGAGCTTTTTTGTAATTCTTAAATTTAAGTTCAAATTTACGAAACACAAGTTGTGTGGCATTGTCTTCGCATAGCACATGGCTAACTGTGGACTGCAAACGAAAATTACCTTATTTTTGTGAAATTCTAACCAAATGTGGCGAGGAGAAGGATGGCTGGGAAGAAAGTAATGTGGAGGTCAATTAAAAAGTACACACTCTATAACACCCAATCTATTCAAGATTCCCTTAATTATAGCGAAATTTTCCTGATTGTCTTATATAAACGTTGTCAATGACCTACCCAAAATAGATGTTTTTTTTTAAATAGTTTTTCAATTGTCAATAATTTGCGCGGATTTATTAAAAACATTTTTTATTACAGAAATGTTGGCGGCTTAATTGTCATACCATTTGTGTTTTGTTTTTGCAAAATAGGCGAAAAACTAAGGGAACTGATAAGGATCAGTGACGTGATCAGAAACTATAGTCTTCCCCGCCTTACCCTCGGCGAACAATGTCATACATTCCTCACTAATAAATATTTTTTTATAAAAACAACAAACTAGTCTTCAGCCTGACTATTTTGCAAAAACAAAATATTTTTATTACCTCAAATAGGCGTGGATTTATTAAAAATATTTTTTAATTACTTACCTACTTAGCTGGCTTGTTACAGAACGGTTGTTCCATAAGCCGAGCTTAAAAAGATTTCCGTCCGTCTTGTGCGCATCTCCTCCAATTTGAAAGACCACGTTCCAACATGTTGTTTTCTAATTGGTCTTTACATCTAATTCGTGGCCTTCCCCTTATAAGGGAACCATCATTAGGCTCGCTTTTATATGCCTTTTGAGCTGGGGCATTCGTAGTCGCTGCCGATGTTCGCGTATAAATTGTATAGCTCGTGGTTCATTCGACGCCGATATTCATCGTCGACGAAGATCGGGCCGTAGATCTTTCGGAGGATTTTTCTTTCAAACACCCCAAGAGCTGCCTCATCTGCTTGCGCAAGTATCCATGCTTTAGATCCATATAACAGCACGGGTAGTATCAGCGTCTTGTAAAGTATGAGTTTGGTCTGGCGGGAGGTGGCCTTGTTTCTAAACTGCTTACTTAGACCATAGTAGCATCTGTTAGCCATCACAATCCTTCTCCGAATTTCAAAACTGATGTCATTCGTTTTATTTATGGCGGTACCAAGGTATATAAAATCTTTAACTACCTCGAAGCAGTAGTTCTCAAATTTCACAGTTGGTCCGAGTCTACTGGACGTCTTGTGCGTTGATACCATCAGCTTGGTCTTCTCGCCGTTTACTGGTAGACCCAATTTGGCAAACTCCAAAGGTGGCTGTTACCGCTCGCAGTGTTCGACCCATTATATCGATGTCATCGGCGTAGGCGAGTAACATGTGTTGTTTGGTGTACAGAGTGACATTTCTGTTCACCTTTTCTAGCAGGATGTCAAAAAAATCACATGACAAACTGTCACCTTTTCTGAATCCTCGTTCGGTATTGAAGGGCTCCGATAGGTCCTTTCTAACTTTAACTGCGACCTTGTGCCACAGGATAACATAGCCATATTAATTTAGCAGGAATGCCGAACGTAGATATGGCTTTAAACCTTTTGAGCTGGGGAATTCATAGTCGCTGCCGATATCCGCGTATAAATTGTATAGCTCGTGATTCATTCGACGCTCGTGATTCATTCACCTTGTCTGAATCCTCGTTCGGTATTGAAGGGCTCCGATAGGTCCTTTCCGATTTTAACTGCGACCTTGTGCCACTTAAAGTTATACTGGATAGGCATATAAATTTTGCAGGAATGCCGAACGTAGACATGGCTTTAAACCCCTCTGTCGGATGCGTCTTTATAGTCGACGAATAGATGGAATATGTCGATGTGTTTTTCGTGGGTCTTTTCCAGAATTTCGCCCAGAGTGAAAATCTGGTCAATGGCGGATTTGCCAGGTCTGAAGCCGCATTGGTATGGTCCAATAATGTCATTGACCATTGGCTCCAATCGTTCAGACAGCACACTGGATATCACTTTATATGCGATGGGAAGAATGCTAATTCTTATATAGCTGGCACATATCGTCTCCTTTTTGTGCACGGGACACAGGGTGCTGGTAAAATTTTCGGACTTCATTCTGACTCGTGTACACCTCGATTTGCTCATGCTCACGTTTCTCTTCTTCCTTCTTCTTTTTTCTGAAAACACGTTTCTCCTCTCTCCTTTTCTCACGATAATTCTCAATCACGTTACGTGTTGCTACTGTCTGCAGGGTTCCCTATATGCTGCGTTTTTCACATCAGTAGCATTACGACACTCCTGATCGTACCATGTGTTTTTCTTTTCAATGACCCAAAATACGCGTGGATTTTTTAAAAATATTTTTTTTTAATGACCCCAAAATAGTCTGGATTTTTTTTTAAATGTAAATTCAATAATCTAACATAGGCATGACCTAATTGTGATAATTAAATATTTTGTGTTTAATATTTTACTTAAATAATTAGTTTTTTATTATGTGTTTATAAACATTCTTTACTTTTTTCTCCGATTTATCTAATTACAATACATAACTTAATTGCTTAAATGTATTGAAATAATTTTAACATCATCATAGGGTTTGTCCGTTTTGGGATTTGTCTTGACATTGCAAATATTTTGTACAACCTCCATGCCTTTATAGACGCGACCAAAGACCGTGTGTTTATTATCCAGCCAGGGCTATAAATTAATAAGTAAACAAATAATTATTTACAGTACAAATATAACCACAGATTTTCCAAATAATTAACATACCGTTGGCAACACCGTTATAAAGAATTGACTACCATTTGTATTGGGCCCAGCATTGGCCATGCTAACCGTATAAGGACGATCATGCTTTAATGTCGGTACAAATTCATCTTTGAAATCATGACCCCATATTGATTTACCGCCTGTACCAGTACCAGTGGGATCACCCGTTTGTATCATGAAACCCTTGATAACACGATGGAATATGTGGCCATTATAATAGCTAAAGAAAATATAAAGGTAATCAAAAAAAGAAAATGATTAAAAGTTAAAATTTGCTATTTACCCATTCTTGGCATGCACACAGAAATTCTCCACAGTTTTCGGGCATTCTTTGTAGAACATTTTCATGTGTATATCACCCATGGTTGTGTGAATAGTGACATTCTCATACATTCGTTGGACACCTAAGTAAAAAAAATCATTAGAACCAATATTTTCTCAATTAGAAACAAAAAGCAAGCACGTAGTTTCTTATGATTTTGATTTTTATATTTATAATTATAAAAAAAATCTGCTACGTAGTTGCTTTTTTTGCAAAATAACCTTCTTCTGCTTATGTTATGTTAGGCATGTTAGAAAAATAATTATTAGTTTTAGCTTTAGTCTACAGTAAATTAATAATCGTTTTGAATTTATCCCACCTTGTCCTTCGGGTACAGCAATAATATCTTCCTTTGTTGGCTTCTCATTGAAAACATCACGATCCACGTCTTGCAGATCGGAAGGCAAACGCCTGCTATACAAATAAAATCTTTGTTTTCTGAAATGAAATGGAGTTATTAGTAAAAAAATATTGAAAATATTCTGTCATGACCACCTACTTGTATGCTGTACAAAATAGCGTTGGATCATTTGTGGTCGATTGCAAGGCTGGATTTTCACTTGCTTCTTGTTCCAATGTTATCGCCGCTTTCGTTTTCTTGCCCTTACCCTGAAACAGTGCTATATGCAGGGGTCTAATATTATCGGTTTTACCCAATATATTAACACAGCGATTTGTTTCGATGTTAATAACTTTAATGCCAATCAAGGTGGGATACAATAGGAAATGCCCCGTTACATCGAATATAATGTTATTGCTCATATTAAAATCGGATTTTTCCAAATCACGTTCAGCTGCCATTCTAAAAAAAGATAAAACACATTATTTGGAATACAAAATAAAAATTTTCTGAATCAACGCGTGGAATTTTTAAAAATATTATTTAATGACTCATAATAGGCGTGGTTTTTTAAAAATATTTTTTTTTTCAGTCACCCAAAATAGGCGTGTTTTTTAAATATTTTTTTCAATGAATATTTTTTTCAATGACCCAAAATAGGAGTGGATTTTTTAAAAATATTTTTTTAATGACCCAAAATAGGCGTGGATTTTTTTTTCAATGACCTAATATGAGAGTCACACTGTCTCACCTTCTACCAAATTCCATATTGGGCAATGCTAGTGGTGTCTGCTGCAATTGTGTATAGGTGGATAGGGCTTCATCAAACACTCGTACCAATTTACCCGTATGAAATTTAAAAACTCGAACTTTACGATCCGTAGAAATGGTAGCAAAGCGTTTGCCATCATTCGAAACTGCCAGGCCAGTGACAATTGTTTTGCATTTTACAAATTCGAAAAGATCTAAGAAACGATCAAACAAATATTACAATTCTCAACAAATTAAATTATACCACTCTCAACTTACCAGTATCCAATTTCGAATCAAAACTAACATTTTTGGGAAATTTGAAATCATATTTAAAATTTTGCCAATATTCCAATATGCCATTACGGTCCACAGATATGGCAGTGTCCATTGGTACATTATAACATATCGATATTACTGGGGCAGAGTGCAATGTGTCTAGGGTGTGTAGAATGTCACCATTACCTTGGCCATCGTAAACATGGATTTTATTGGAATCTTTATCGGATCTAAAAAACACAGATACTTATAGAAATATATAAAGATATTCAATTTACTAGCAACTTACACTGCCAAACTCTGAACAGCATCACCCGGTGAATGGATCCAACAGGTGGTACCCGGTGTAAAACCCAATTTAATAATATTTATCATATCGAAATTAATGACATCGAAAATCTTGGCACATTTATCAGCCGAGGCTGAGCACAACAATGTGCCGGAAGCATTGGTGGTCAACGAGTGTAAGGGCACTGAAATATCAAACCAGAACAAAATTAAAACACTTATACACCAATTTTTCTCTTCGGGTAACTTACTCAAATGACTGCGAAAATGTTTAACAAACTCGATGCCCTCTTCCATTTTCTTCCAAAACTTGATATGGCCATCAATACTACCGGTTATGAGGAAATCCGTTTTGGTCACCACCAAATGTGTAATGACATCCCGATGCATATAACTTTTCTCATAACAATCGGCATCGGGTAAATTTTCCAAATAAACTTTTTCATAGGGCAAAACTAAAAGGAAGTGGGAAATTAATTTTTTTCATGTAAATTAATTTTGATTCTACTGCACCACCTGGACACCATACCTTTCTTCTTTTTGGGTTTTGAAGCAGCTGATTGTTCTGTTGGCATTGGTCCAATCCATCCTCCGTTTTCTTCGTCTTCTTCATTGACATTCTCATCGGGATCTGCATTACGCTTCCTTGTTGACTTTTCTTCGTTGTCGCTCATATTTTCTCCCGGGAAGAAAGTTTTCCAAGATAAACAAAACTCTTTGGCGAAACACACGTCTTCAGATTACAATAAAATCTGCCGCGTTCTTTGAGGTTGCGATCTTATGTGAAATAGGTATTAAAACGTAACTAATAAAGCAGAATCAAAACAAACACGATTAACCTTTGGTACACTTAGGTCGAAAATAAGCATAAACAATAGGGTTGCCAACGTTAGTATAAATATGCAATTAATGGTAATCTTTATGGCTTTTAACGCACAAATCTATTTGGCGCCATTGCAGCATTGCCAGATTAAAACATTTTTAGGTAAATATACATTTGTAAACTTAAACTGAACTTTCCTCCGTTTTCATTGGGTATTGTATTTTCCCATTCCTGGAAAAAAATCTTTTAACAAAAATATGAGGAATAGAAATGTAAAAAAATCATTTGGGTAGAGAATAAAATTTAAATTTTCCAATGTATGGGAACATGTGTGACTACAGAAACCTGAAACAAATTCATAGATTTACTATTCCGTGCTAAGTCAAAATTGTCTTTTTAATTTTTCTTTTTTTAATTTGATTCAATTGTTACTAGTTTTCGGCACCTTTCTGCCAGAAATTGGTAAAATAGTACAATATATTGTAGCGTTTGGAACACATCTCATACTTATAGATGCCAGTATCATATAATACTGTCCAACAAGGCATACGCCAAAGGTCTTGGTGTAATCCCCACTAAGACAGAATTGGTGCTCTTCACTAAGAAAATTTCCACTTGCCGCCATTGGTAGGAGTGACCTTACCCCTTTCTGAAAAAGCAAGAAAAGAAAGGACTAATAGAACTCTGCTCCTGCAAGAACTCCATAGGAAAGAGCTGTGGACTAAGGCCAGAGATCATACACTGGTTGTATGTGACGGTCGTACTCCCCATTCTTACATATGGATGCCTTGTATGGTGGCAGGGGTCAACAAAAAGATTCTGCTGACAAAAATAAATTCAATATAGCGATCGGCTTCGATCCTAACTAACGGAGCGCTAAGAAGCACACCGTAGGCAGCCTTGATTGCGATCTTGAATCTCCAACCATGGCCTGATTTAATATCAGGCTGCTAGATAGGCCCTGAGGCTCCGAGAAACGGATGCCTGGAAGACGCTGATCTATGTTCTAGCGTGATCATACTCAACATAACGCCAGGTTGTGATTTCTTTAGGAGAAATACTCACATTAGTGACTATGTTTCCTCTCCTAGAGACTTTAATGACATCAGAGTAGATTGTCCTAATAGGGAATCCTGGACTAGTGGCTCCTTATTTTTTCATTTCTCACAGACGGGTCAAAGATGGAGGAAGCCACTCGTGCAGGCGTTTACTATAGGGAAGTAGAAATTTACAACTCATATTAACATTCTTTGTAGCGTTTTTCAAGCAGAAATCTTTGCAATCACGAAAGAGGCCGAGATAGTCAAAACACTTACTGCGGGACCGGTGACTATAGATGTCGATAGTCAGGCGGCCCTCAAGGCTTTAAAGTCGCGCACTATAAACTCAAAAGAAGTTCTTGATTGCAAGTCTGCTCTGCATGATATACGACGGATAGTTAATTTATGTTGAGTTCCAGGACATTGCAACATAGAAGGGAACAAGATAGCCGAGAGCTTGCTCGAGGGGGTTCACAGTTGCCCAATCTTCCGATTGAGAGATTTGTTGCACAGATTGTCCATTGACTATTTCATTGGAAAAATCCGTTTGTTCTAGTGCGAGATAGTCGGCAACAGATGGTAGAGAACCTGGTTGCAGAATCTCAAAAGCTATCTGTCCTGAATTCTCTCGCCGAAGAACTTCTTCGCTGTTGTCACATAATAAGATAGCGATTAAATTATTGTGGGGATCATAACAGGTCACTGCAAAATTATATCCCTCATTTCGAAATGGGACTCCAACGGAGAGAATTATTGTCATCGATGTGAAGACGAAGAGGAGGAGAGGAACATATCCTCTGTAGATGTCCATCGCTGAGTGACAGAAGACACAAACAGTTTGAAAGATATTAAATTTATAATCTAACTTTGTTCTCCAAAATAGACCCCAATCAGATCCTAGGCTTTGTCAAAAATCTGGCATGGCTATGGCTCTCCTACTCCAACTATTTTCTCCTGAGTGAACGGTTGTTACTAACAATGGACAATTGTATCTGAGTGAATGGTTGTTACTAACAACCGTACATCCCTTACCTAACCTATCATATGAGTCTCACGTGACCGTTATAAGGTATGCCGTATCCATGATATATTTTTCAACGTATTACAAATTTGTGAATATTATCAGACTTAAATTAAATTTATTCTGAACTCGCAGCGATTTTTTTTTTTTTTTTTTTTTGCATTTTCACTTCCCTCTTATTCTGAGAGAAGCTCGAAAGGCAAAAAATCCTCTTTGGGTAAAAACTAAACGGCATTTACAATAGAACTTGTTACTGGGTTAACCTACTCTATGAGGAATTATTTGGCATGTATACAAATGTAATGTAAACTTACTATTAGTGTGTGAAATGTTTCACAAGTGAGATCTCTCCGTAGCGAATATAGGCTGTATACTTCATGATAAAGCAAATACATTCGAACATATTTTATATACATTTCAAATTTTCCCGCCAAATGCCTAGTTCCTCCCCCAAGCCATTAATCGATTTATAGATCTCTAGTTTGTAAATAACCCGAACTATCATTGCAAAGTGAATGCTTAGTGGCATTTTCAGATTTCTTTCATTCCATCTTCATTCTCGAAAGTTAGTCGTTCGATTTCCATAGCCCTGCAACACAAAAACAAAAGGAAGAAGAAGAGACAAATTTTTGTTGTATTTTTTTCCCTCACAAATAAAAAAATACAGAAAAATCGGGCAATTATTTTGCAAATTTTGTACCGAGAAACCGTTCTAAGACGCAGCGAAAAAATGTCGGACGTTTTAAGTGATGAAACAAACGAAGGCGCTATCGTTATAAAAGCGCCCACCGAGCATCCACGCATAAAGATTAATCGTTGGAGGGTTAGGGAGGGCTTTCCGGTTAGCGCCTCTCAAGTTATATTGCTATATGAAGCTCTTGCCAGCAACGACGACGATGTTGACGACAAGGAGAAAGGGAAAAGTGGCGAGACCACAGCTCCAAAACCAACAGACGCCACAATTCATAAACTAAAGGCTCAAAGGGTTGGTGTTGTAAAGAAGCGCCTGTACAAGGATGGGGCCATCGTTAAGGCTGAGTATGTTTTGTTTGTTGTCATATACCTATATACAAAAAAAAAAAAGGAAAATTGTATCTATCGATCCAAAATGTTGTATTGATGCTTATGTTTTGCTATGATTTTTGTTTGCTTTTCTTCTTTCTTTCATGTGTTATTATTGTTGCTGCTGCTGTATACATTATATAGTACTCCATTATTGGAACTCTCGCCATGTATTCATACGACTGTCATTAAAGACATGTGCGCCGATTGTGGTGCAGATTTGCGCCAAAATGAAAATGTAAGTATAATTGTTTTTTTGTTTTTCTCTCCTCTGCATTCTTTCTTTATTTTCAATATATGTTGTGACCGAACGACCGACCTTCTTTGGGTCTCAACTCATCTTGCGGTGCTTTCGCGCCGTCGAACAATCGCCAACCGATTTGCATGACAACATTATATTAGTAGGGGTGGTGGTAGGAGAAAGTAGAGGTGGTTGTTACTTTTGTTGTGTATTGGCCAAAGACAACAATAACAGCGGCAGCAGCAGCGGCCGCTACCAAAACAACACAACAACAAATTGAAGAGGGAAACATAACACAATGTATATCACAAAACAAAAATAACACATCCATGTTATATTGTTGAACAAATGGGAAAGGGGTTGCCACTTTGAAGGATAATGGAGAATGCTGCGAACAGTTAAAACATTTAATAAGTCCCCTTTGGGAAAACTATTTTTAATTGTTTTTTTTTCTTGGGGGACGTACACGATTATTTGACCCGGAAGTTCGGAAACAATTTCAGAAAAAAACACACCTATTGGGCTTTTGAATGCCGGATTCCATATTGGTATTTTTTTTTAATTCAAAATTAATTTTTATGAAATATGCATTTTCTGAAAGTACTCTTAGTGGGCTTCCGTGTTCCATATTAGTGTGCCATTTTAAGCATCGATGTTACCCTCTAACATAGGTATACTGACAGATACTTGCAATGAAAATATACGCAACATACCAAAAAGTGAACCTATACCGATAATTCTACAAACCGGTTTATGTAACAACAAATTTAATGAAAACCCCAAAGCATGGACTGATACTAATAACGCATGGTAGAATTTATAATCCTCAAATACGCCTACACACGGAACTAATCAGCTTACTATTTTGATATGGGTTATGTAAGAACTACCCCTAAAAAAAGGGGGCGAATATTAATACCAAATTACAGCGAATTCGGTTGAAAAACGCACTCAAGAACACCAAAATACCGACAATTGAAGGTGTGTTATATAGGGCCTACCCGAAAAAAAATTTAGTTAAGAAATTTGGTGTCCAATAAGAACGCCCCGTAAATTGGGCATTTTTTGGGGGATACCAGAAAAAGTGCACCGATATTTATAATTTGTAGTGGAGACATTTGGTACCCTAAATGAACCCAATGTACAACATTTCATCGAAGTCGGTTGAAAAGCGCGCTCAAGAACCCCAAAATATCGAAAATTGGGGTGCTCTTATATGGGGCTACCCGAAAAAATGGACTTATATTTATTATTTTTAGTGGAGAAATTTGGTACCCAATAAGAACCCATTGTACCAAATTTCAGCGAATTCGGTTTAAAAACGCGCCTAAAACCCCCAAAATACGGTAAATTGGGGTGTTTCGTTATATGGGGGCTTCCAGAAAAAGTTGCCGATATTTATAATTTGTAGTAAAGACATTTGGTACCCTTAAAGGACCCAATGTACAAAATACCCCCAAAATACCGTAAATTTGGGGGTTCCGTTATATGGGGCTTCCAGAAAAAGTAGCCGATATTTATAATTTGTAGTGGAGACATTTGGTACCCTTAAAGAACCCAATGTACAATATTTCAGCGAAATCGGTTGAAAAGCGCGCTCAAGAACCCAAACATATTGAAAATTGGGGGTGCCCTTATATGAAGGCTACCCCAACAATTTACGTATATTAATAATTTTTAGTGAAAAAATTTGGTAACCAAAAAAAAAAAAAAAAACAATGTACCAAATTTCAGCGAATTCACCTTAAAACGCGTTTAAAACACCAAAATACCGTAAATTAGGAGGGTACAGTTATATGGAGGCTACCAGAAAATGGACGGATATTTATAATTTTTTTAGTGGAGAAATTTGGTACCCAATAATAACCCATTGTACCAAATAGCAGCGAATTCGGGTTAAAAACGCGCTTAAAACTCCCAAAAAAAGTAAATTGGGTACCCGAAAAATTTACCTATATTTATAAATTTAGTGAAGAAATTTGGTGCCCAATAAGAACCCAATGTGCAAAATTTCAGCGAATTCGGTTGAAATGCGCGCTCAAGAAGCCCAAAAATACTGAAAATTGGTGGGTGAACTTATATCGGGGCTACCCAAAAAATGTACCTATATTTATAATTTTTAGTGAAGAAATATGGTGCCTAATAAGAACCCATTGTACCAAATTTCTGCGAATTCTGTTTAAAAACACCCTTAAAACCCTCATATTTGGAGGGTACCGTTATATGGGGGCTATCAGAAAAAATGGACCGATATTTATAATTTTTAGTGAAGACATTTGGTACCGAAAAAAACTAATGTACAAAACCAAAATATCGAAAATTGGGCGGTACCCCTATATGTGGGCTATGCCTAAACGTGGACCGATATAGCCCATCTTCGAACTTGACCTGCCTGCAGACAAAATATGAATCTATGCAAATGCAATTCCTATAGAAGATAGCGTGCTTACAACAAACGGACTGGCGAACATTGCTAGATCGTCTTAGAATTTTACCCTGATCAAGAATATATATACTTTATAGGGTCGGAAATTAATATTTCGATGAGCGGAAATTAATATTTCGACGAGCGATGAACAAACCTGATCAAGAATATATATACTTTATATGGTCGGAAATTTATATTTCGATGAACTACGAACGGAATGATAAAATTAATATACCCTCCATACGATGGTGGAGGGTATAAAAAATAGATAATTTCCAGTTAAAGCGTTTTTGGATAGCTCTTGGAATGACCTTTCCGGGAGTACTACCGTTTTTGCCTGTATTATTTATATTTATTGCACAATATATTGATATATATAGCGTCTTCAAATGATGATTTTAATAGGTTAGGATCGGGCATATATTGGTACTACTCTACGATATTTGATATTGCAAATAGGTTATAGGAGTACCATCGATTTTCGGAATATTTAAGGATTTTATCTCAGTGGCTGTAATCGCCTCAATCCTCACAGATAAGATACCATGCCCCGTTTTAGGCCCCAGACAAAATTTTCAATTTGGTATTTTAAGGATTCAAAAATTGTTAAAATTTGAGATCAAAACCTATATTTCCTATTTTGGGGTTTACATTGACAAAAAAAAAACGAGGTAAAATTTGTCAATGTATGTCCACATTTTGGTATAACTAATATTTTATGTATTTTGAAGTTCCTAACCTTATAGGTATTTTGAAGTTCCCTGCCGTATTTTCTCAAAGATTTTACTTCTATATATGTATTTTAATTTATTTCAATATACGTTTTTTATTAAATATTTTCACATTTTCAATAATCAGGGCAATGTATCTGAGGCCTCTGTACCCATGGTTCATTCCATACCCGATTTAAAAGTAACACAAAAACTAGCACAAAAATTGGGACACGATGATACACGACGTTTGCTGCAGGATCGCAAACTTGTGCTACTGGTTGATTTGGATCAGACGGTTATACACACAACCAACGATAATGTACCTAATAACATAAAAGGTATATATCATTTTCAATTGTATGGCCCCCAGTCGCCATGGTATCATACACGTTTACGGCCCGGAACACCCGAGTTCTTAGAGAGAATGTCCAAATATTATGAATTGCATATTTGTACATTTGGTGCACGCAATTATGCCCATATGATTGCCCAACTTTTGGATCCGGAGGGTAAATTCTTTTCACATCGTATTCTGTCGAGAGATGAGTGTTTTAATGCCACCAGCAAAACGGATAATTTGAAGTGAGTAATGAAAAGTTAATAAAAATTTGAAACATGATAATAAATCTCTTTTGAAATAGGGCCCTGTTTCCCAATGGCGATTCGATGGTCTGCATCATTGATGATCGTGAAGATGTTTGGAATATGGCTTCAAATCTCATTCAAGTTAAGCCCTATCATTTTTTCCAACACACTGGCGATATCAATGCTCCGCCAGGTTTGTCCAAGCATGAATTGGATGGTGAAGGTGTGGATTTCAAAGGTAAGTAAATTCTTTAAAATACAATTTTTAAAACTTCATTTTTTTAATTAAAAAAAATTTTTTAGATATTGAAAATCTTAGCACAGAAGATAAAGAAAAATCCGGTGCAAAGGATAATGAGAAATCCCCAACTTCTGAGGCAACATCCACTGAAAAGGAAATAAAAACCGATGGAGCGGAAACAAAAACCAATGAAATGGAAACAAAAACCGATAACATGGAAACGAAATCCGCAGAAGATCCTAAAGATGTAGATGACCCATCTGCCTCGATTAAAGAAGATGATACCACCCCAACTGAAACATTATCAAAAGTTGATACAGATATGCCTGATATTCAGGCTTCAGAAGAAGTAGAGGTAGAAGAAACCCCAAATGCAGCAGCAGCAACACCAGGAACTGCAGAAAGTCCGCCAACAACGGAAAATCCAACAAAAGAAGCAATCGAAAAAGAAAATTCCGAAGCGGCGGAAGTTACCGAAAAGGTTGAAAAAGAGGTGCAAATTGCAACAACAACAACAGGTACGCCGAAAGACGTTGTCGACCCCCCGCCAGCCGAAGAAAAATCGCCCAAATTTAAAGCACCACAAGATCCCGCACAACAAATAGAAATCGAAGATCCCGATGATTATCTATTACATTTGGAAGTCATATTAAAGCAGATTCATGCTCGCTTCTATAGCATTTACGATGAGACAAAAGAAATACCCGACTTAAAAATAATCGTACCGAAAATACGTTCGGAAGTATTGCGTAATTGTCATTTGGTATTTTCCGGTTTGGTGCCGACAAATATGAAATTGCAACAATCGCGAGCCTATTTTATTGCAAAAAGTTTGGGCGCGGAGGTGTCACAGAACATTAATGCAGGTTGGTTTAATTTATTTTCATTCTAAATAAGAAGATAACAGTGGAACTAATTTATAACCATACGAACCGGAACATGTGAGTTAGGCATGAATCATTGTTGTCATCAGAACCGATTAAACTAAATTGATCCGTAATATAAGAAATTTAATATGGAGTTGTGTACATACAACCGGTTCTTAAACTCGAGTAACCGGATCCGCTCGGTACAACAGGATCTGCTAAATCCGTATAACTAATTTTATCAATGGTACGGACCAAATTTTTGTTCGATAATCAACGAAAATTCTTCATAAAGATAACAGTGGAACTAATTTATAACCCTACGAACCGGAACATGTGGACCGGTTAGTTAGGCATGAACCATTGCAGTCATCGGAACCGCTTTAAGTGAATCGATCAGTAATATAGGAAAATTAATGTGGAGTTGCGTACATACAACCGGTTCTAAAACTCGGGTAACTGTAACCGCTACCTAAGCTCGATTCGGTACAACAGGTTTTCCTAAATCCGTTTATCAAAAAACTAATTTGGTACGGCAATATGCATATTTAATTTTAAACCGAATAACCGATTCCGCTCCTATGATGAATTCGATACCTCTTCTCTACATCCGTGTAACCAGTTTCGCTCCTCTATGGGCCTGTTTAGCGATTCCTATCCGTATGATCGGTAAACCGAATAACCGATTCCGCCCCTATGATGAATGTAATACCCCTTCTCTACATCCGTGTAACCAGTTTCGCTTCTCTATGGGCCTCTTCTCACCATCCGTGTAATCAGTTTCGCTCCGTGCCTTATAAAGTGTATCACTATATACCGGAAAATCGTTATCGCTACTAAAATGTATTAAACTGTTAAACTACGTTATGGATTCCAGTTCAGTCAACCCGATCTACACCTAAAACGCGGAGTTTTTTCCATTGTGTATTCATTTGTTTTCTTTGATAATGTTGCTAGTATGGCAACCCTTTTTTAATGTATACCCTTTTCTCTCCTCAGATACTACCCACTTGGTAGCCGTTACTGCTGGTACCTTTAAGGTAAATGCCGCCAAAAAGAATCCCCGCATTAAAATCGTCAATGTTAATTGGTTGTGGTCCTGTGCCGAACGATGGGAACATGTTGAAGAGAAGCTGTTCCCACTCGATCGTAAAGTACGCAGCAAACAACGTCAGCCACCAGCACATTGTCATAGTCCGGAACATGTGGTCAATTACAGTGATAAATCGGAAATATCTTCCTCAAGTTCAGCACAACAGAATGCCTCGGAACCGGAAAAATTTATTGATACCATCAATCCGCTATTGTCATTTTCGAATGCCGATTTGGCCGATATGAATCAAGAATTTGATCAATTTTTCGATTCAGATTCATCATCAGAAGATGAACATGTTAATATTGGTAAGTAGATTTAAATTTTGGACTGATAGAAATTCTTGCAATATTAAAAAACATTTTTTTGTATTGCAGAGAATCCTCCCGTCGATAAGACATTGAGAAAACGTAAACGTGAAGAAAACGAAGAGGAGAGGACACGCAAATTCTTTACACAACCCGATTCGGTGGGAGCATTGCCAGCTAAAGTTGCCCGCGGTGAAGATTTGGATGATAAGACTTCCAGTGAGGATGAAGAGGATGAGGAAGAAGAGGAAATGCCCAGTGAGAAATTTAGAAGGGGTAAGAAGTTCCCTTGAATTTTAGCCCCATAAAGAATTTCAAATCAAATTTATTTCTTTTCCAGGTGAAGATTTGCCATCTGATTTGGATATTGGCAATTCCGACTCCAATGACGGTAGTGATGACAACAATCCCGATGAAGAAGATGATGGCGATTGGAATATGATGGGTGCCGCTTTAGAAAGAGAATTTTTAGGTCTTGAAGATTAGAAGTGCAGCGCTAATACAAACTGTACGCTTTAAGTTAATAGTTATTATTATTTTTTTAATATAATAAGTTACTATAATTTAAGCTAATCTATTATATATATAAAACAATTTTAAATTTATACACTGATGAGGAAATTGTATAAATAAGAAAAGTTGTGTATGTAACAAAGTTATCTTTTAAAACTGATAGTTTTTATGTTTACTCTTAAAATTGATGTTGAGAATGACTTGAGAATATTTTTCAGTTTTCAATTTATTTGCTAAAAAACGAAAAACAAATTATAAATATTAAAAAATAAATTATAGTAGAGATGTTAATTCTATAGTGGGTTTTTATGTTGTTTTTTGAAAACAAAATGTTTTTTTATTTGGAAGAAAAAATTTATGTTTTTTCAGTTCCCTGACGCATTTGCTTAAAACGGCTCACCCTACGTTTGGGCGCATGGGCATCAACAAATTTACCCTCAGGCAAAGGTTCTGGTTCTGTTATTGGCTTTTCCACAACATCATTCATAACCTATAAGAATATGAGAGAAATTAATACACATTTTAGAACCATATTGTCGGCTTAAATTACCTTATAATAGGCACTTAAGAACTCCTCTTCCTCTTTCGGTGTCCTTTTCTTTTTTGGTTTTTTCTTTTTATCGACTTGCTCCGTTTCTGCAGCATTGCTTTGATTTTCCTTGTCCACAGCAGATTTATTTCTCAATATTGATTTTGGATTTGAAAACTAAAAAAGGAAACAATTTCAGATTAAAATAAGGATAAGGGACGCAATGGACACAATTCTTTCCTTGTGAAAATGCAAGAATCTCCTAGGATTCTTATATTCTATAAAAAAACCTACAGAGATCTATTCTACAGAAGACCTCTTTAGTCAACGATCCTTTATCTATATTTTTATATTCTATAAAAACCCTTCAGAAACCTATTCTACAGAATATGTCTTTAGATGCCCACTTCAGACGTTTTCTATTCTTTAGAAGATCTCTTCGGGACAAGGCAAGAACCTCCTAGGATTATTATATTCTCTTAGTCTTCTATCCTATGGATAACCTCTTCGGACGTCTTCTATCCTTTAGACGTTTAATTGCCTATAAAAGTCCTCTTCAAACGTCTTTTAATCTATAAACCTCTTCATACGTCTTCTATGCCATATAACCTTCTATCCTTCTATCGCCTTCTATCAAATATAATTCCTCTTCAGACGTCTTTTATTCTGTAGAACACCTCTTTAGACGTTCTGAATTCTATGCAAACCTTCTTCAGGTGTTTATTATTCTTAAGAAGCCATTCTGATGCCTCTTCAAATCAATGGAAGACCTCCATGAGAAGCCGTTCAAGGTGTATACTAATTCTAGATACACATTTGTCTTCATTACATAGAGCAACCTGATTTTTTTTATCAAACTCACCTCTGCCTTGGGATCTGTATAGGCCTGTTGACGATCCGATTCTTTTAAAACTGGAATCTTAACTTTATCCTCACCCTCATAGCTGTTAATGAACAACGTGGATGGTTGCTCTTCCTGTTGGCCTTCCAATGATTTTAAATATAAATCGTAAAAATCCGCTGGACTTCCAGGAATTTCACTATCTCTATTATCGACATTTTCCATTATTGTGTTTGACACTTTATCACTCTGAGAAGAAGAAGGAGAGGCAGGGGAATGTTTAAATTTTATATGCAGCGTATTAATTTTACCCATCGAAGTTTCCAATATCTTATTAACCAAATCAAAATCTTGTTTACTTTGGGTTTCCGAAGCAAATTGGAAATTTTGTTCTACTCTGGCTTTTATTAAATCTTTTTTATCGGGCGAGGCAGCAACAGGAGGAATATTTTCCTTATCTTTTGCTTTAGTCAGATCGTCATCATCATCTAAACGAATAATGTCTCGCTTGGGTAACATTTGTGTAACTGCCTCGTTTTTACAAAATTCCAATGTTTGATCTTCGGCGGCAAAGGAGATTCTTCTCTTTTGTGTACTTTTGGCACTTTCCTTATCGTTATGTGCCTCCTCTTCCTTCTTTGATTCTTTTTCCGATTCCTCTTCTTGCTTTTCAGCCAATTCTAATTCTTCATTACCGGCTGCTGTTTCAGCAAAATCCAACAACTCCTCCATATGATCTAATACGGTTAGTAGTCGCACCTTTTCATTGACATCCTCTTCACTGCGTAATGACAAAGATCTGATCTTTTGTCGTATTATTTCAATTTGATATTCATAGAAACCAATTTGATCTTCATTGTCGAGAAATTTGGCCTGTTCTTTGATAATTCTCACTTCTTCCGGCAGGGGTTCTTCATCGTCATCAGCGTTTTCTACGCTTATTTCCGGATTGGGAACCACATTATTATTTGTTGCCATAACCTTATTACTTTTCAGGGATGTTTTCTTGACAATATTTGTTTGTAGAGTGGCTCCTTCAACATTTTCATTTTCTTCTTTCTTTTCATCCTTTTTCTTTTCGGTTTCCTCTTTCTTGGCTAGATCATGCGCCACTCTTTTCTTTTCCGGTGGCAAATGCATTTCTCCAGACATTAGTTTCCTTATGGTTTCATCATTGACCTCATCAACTTCCAAATTTTCCAATTCCTGTTCCAACTCTTCCATGATTTCAGCTTCCTCCAACATTTTAAATATTTCCTCATCGGATTTTTCTTTAGTTTCATTTTCTTTGGATTTTTGTTGTTCCTTGGCCAATTCCTTTTCACGTTCCAATTTTTCCTGTTGCTTCGCCTCACGTACTCGTATTTTGTGTTGTTCCTTCCAAAGCTTTTCTTTTTCCTCATCAAAGTCTTCGATGATTTCACGTTCCTCACCACTTGGCACTACACCTTCGACATAAGGTTTTTCCAACTTGTTTCTAAAGGCAAACAAGTATTATTCCTAGAAATCATTATCCAATATTTTCCCGTTTTACTTACTGCCACATCTCCAATTCGGTTTCCAATTTCTTTAAGTGTTCCTTGGCGGTTTTAATGCGCAAATCACATATCTGACCCGCCGTGTGTGCCGAACATTTTGAAAAGTATCCTTGATAGTGACCAACCAACACTTCATTTGTGTGTATTAGATGTCCAGGCATTAGGGCTTTCTTGCCCACCGGCACCATTACCTCAACGGTGTAGCGTTTCTGGAACATTGCCAAATTCTCTTTGGCCGTCTCATTTTCCTTTAGATACGTCCTCCAGCGTTCAGTTTCTTCGGCATTCTTTTGTATAGCCTTTAGGAGAAGTAAAATTTTATTTATTGGGATCAGATGGTGGATTTTATGAAACATACCTCTATCAAGGCATCTTCACGTTTATTCATGTTGTATTTTGTGGATATTTTTCCAGTGCCCACCGGCACACGTTGTTAATTTGGACAAAATTAAACAAAACTAAACATGTTCATAGGAAATGTTTCAAAAAAAGGAACGAACGGAACTAGGCATGGTGCTTTCGGAAGCGGTTCAACGCAAGATATATTAATAAGGTAACCAAGATAGCAATCGAAATCGGAAAACAGCTGTTTTTTCTCAAGTCTAATGTCAAAAATTTCAACTTTGTTTACTTTTTCATAATAGAAGTCAATTCACAATAATGCATTTTGACAGCAAACTTGAGAGGTATCGATAATCAGCTGGTCTCCCTTGGTGACCTTATTTATAGGCCATGGTTCAACGTTTTTCCTGCTCGTTCCGGAAAAGAGTTTCTTGATTCACATTTCTTTTAATATATGAAAACAGATCCGGCAACCAGTGTCAAACGCTTAAACCAAGGTCCATTTAGTTGAAAATCTTCCAAATTTTGAATCCAAAGGATCACTTTTTGCTCGAAGAGAGTATCTTTGCGGAACAATTTAAGTTCAAAAATAAAAATTTCATCTTTTCTGTTAACGACTGATGATGAATTAAATTATGTTCAATTTTGATAATACGACTGGTGGAACTATGTGAACCCATGCAGCCGGACCTATTTCCGTTCATTCCCTTAGCGGAATAATGCCGTTGAACCAGCTCGTCCGGAACGATACAAGTCAGTTGTTGCAAACAATTATTTCGTCGAGAATACCCGTGTTCGAAAAATGTCCGGTCAATATCCTGGTGGCTATAACAACCCGATGGGGGGTCATCGCGGCCAATTTAATCCTCAACAACAACAGCAGCAACAACAAATGATGAATCAAATGCAAATGTATGGACAGGCTGGTGCCGGCATGATGCCACAACAGGGTAATCCAATGCAAGGAATGTCCGGCGGTGGTGGCGGAATGAATCCCGTTGGAATGCAATCGCCATCACATGTCCAACAGCAGCTAATGCAACAACAACAACAAATGCAGCAACAACAGCAAATGGGCGGTGTAGGTGGACCCCAAATGGGCATGGGAATGGGTCATGTTGGTATGGGTAGTGGTGGAGTACCACAAGCTTCACTAGGTGGTGGTATGATGCAACAACAACCCCAGCTGTCTCCAGCAATGCAACAACCTAATGTTGGTATGCAACAGCAACAACAGGCTTCACATATGCAAAATGTTCCCAATGTTGCTGCCATGGCCATGATGGCTCAGCAACAACAACAACAGCAGCAACAAGTTCCACAACAGCAACAAATGCCTCAGCAGCAACAACAACAACAGCAGTTACCACAGATGATGCAAAATACAGGACAACCGCAACAACAACAACAACAGCAGCAACCTCAAGCATCAAATAACATGCTGTCAATTTCCCAACAGCCACACAAGGAAATTAATATTGTAACGCTATCACGTGTGGGACAAGAAACCGTACAAGATATTACTTCAAGATTCCAGGAAATTTTCACCGCTCTCAAGGTCATACAACCAACAACCAGCCGGGACAATGGCACTGTTAAAAAAGTTCAAGAACACTTTCGCACCATACGCCTGCTGTTCAAGCGTATGCGTCTAATCTATGAACGATGCAGTGATGGTTATCCACAAGGTAGGATTGGCATTTTTACCTAGTTTCCAAATGTTTACGGTCACTATTGGAAATTTATTGGCTTAAGTCTAGTTTACACTCTCCGTTGGTTACACGAAATTCACATAATTTTAATTAAAAAAAATGTCTGAGTTTTCCGCCTGTCCTTAAGAGTAATTCTTAATACTCAAGGAGGAGTTTCGAATCTCCAACGTCTTTCCAAGTGACGGTTGGGAAGGGGGTCTCCACGCTGTGCAGGGTGAAACTGATCTATTTCAATGGACTTCGTGGAAACCAAAATGGATCGGGGTAGTGCCATTAAATTAATAAACAACGATAGTTAAGAAGAATAAGAGGAATAAAGTTACGGGGAGTTAATAACCCAATACCGACGGCAATAGTTGGTGAGATCAAAAGCCACATGACGTTGAAATCAAGCGCCAGCTGGATGGATGCCTTGGCACCTGCAACTGTATCTGCTACAAGCACATACATTTCAAATCCAAATAACGTTGACGAACCGGCAATTCAATTGGTAAGGGTAAAACTGATGCAAATCAGTCTATGACTTACAGGACTGTAGTTCTGGGAGGGGATGACCTACACGGGACCTTTAACGCTATCCACGATAGTTTAGAGGAGCAGAGTAGGGAAATCGTCGACCAGTTAGACAGACTTGTACCGGAAGAGCAATGTTGGGAAACGCTTCCGGGAGAACTGCTACTAAATCTTACCCTGACTGATGATGAGCTGGACACCTCTGTGATTCCGGCCAAGTCTACACAGGGGAATGTTGTAGCCTTAAAGAAAGAAGCGTAGACCTTATTGACAGTCCGACTACAAGTCTGACTCCAACAGGTCCTGTGTCGGCACTAGCCGACAATAAACTTCAATGGCAAACTGCGAGGTAGGCGATATCCAACGATGGGGAATTGGGATTAATTACAATAAGTAGCTCCCAATAAAAAGTTTCTTAAACGGCATATACATTAGAACTTTTTAGCGGGTTATCCTACTTTATGAGGATTTATTTGACATGTATGCAAAGGAATTGACAATTGAAACCCACTGGGTTAACGTTCAGGAAAATCTGGTTAAATGTAAACGTACTATTAGTCGAATAATTTGCATACAAACAACCTGTTGAGTTTCCTTATAATCGTATTTTATATTTCTACTGCTCATTATTAACTGATATTTTTTTTTTTTTTTATTTTTAGGCATGGAATATGCACATGTTGAAAGTTTAATACCCTATAAAGACGAAACGGAACATCGCAATCTGGAGGCTACACAATGTGAAGAATATCGCAAAGCCTTACAAGAAAATCAGGAGCTAATCGACACTGTGAAATTAAAAAATCGTCAACTGAGAGAAATTATTGATCGTACAAGGATTATAGTATGGGAAATTAATACCATGCTCTCAATGAGAAGATCTTAAATAACGTAAAACTATTTATTAAAACTAATCATAGATTTAATGGAAAGGTATTTTGGATGATATGTATAATTCAGAAGAAAGCTAACTATCGTTATATTATAATTTATTAAGGATATTGTCCAATATTTTAATGTAAATTGAAATAAACAGTATATGTAACAATTCAATGCCAAGAAAAGCATATAGCAAAACCTATATTTGGTCGGCCAGTAAGTGAATTCATAGAGAAAACAGCTGCACTATTACGTTTGGATTCAATTTTTTGTCGAGGCGGAAACTAATTGTTTCGCGCGAGGTTTTTTATAAGTTTACCAGAGAGGTGAATTCGAAGTCTTCATTGTCTGTCAAACTTATTATTTGAAGATTAAATAAACAAAGATTATTTTCAAGTATTTTGAATATTTTTATTCGAACCAAAATATACGAGAACATTACTATTATTACGTTTTTGAAAGATATTTCGAGTTTTAAATAAATAAATAAAAATAATTAGTTTCCGCCTCGGCAAAAAATTGAATCCAATCATAATAGAACAGCTGTTTTCTCTATGAATTAACTTACTGGCCGATCTTCTCCCACTCCCTAACTAACAAATTTTTCTCCAAGACGGATTTTTTCGCTTTCAAATTCATTTCAGTTCTACTTCTGGCTCAGAAAAACTTTAAAGGGAAGAGCGAACAAATTTACGGTGAATTGATGTCCAGGATAATTGGCGCCCAAAAGTATGCAGAAAATTACTTTTCTGCAAACAATTTTTCAACCAATACCAAACTCAAATTTTCAAATATAGATGTCACTATTTGAAAAGTTTACGTCGTTTTTAATATCAATTGGTCCCCTTTTCCACAGGCAAATTGTTATTTTGCATTTTTTTGTTTTCGCTTGCTTTTCAACTAGCAAATTTTTCTTTGCCAAATATGCGAATTAAAATCAAAAAGAAAGAAACGTCAAAAGTGTTTACATTTTAAAGAATTTTTTAATATTTTATTATTTTTTATATATTTTATTATACAAATTGCAAAAATTAAAAATTAAACTTCACTTGAACAAATTAAAGCAACAGGTTTGTAAACAAAAGCCGGCTGTGTGTCAGTAAAAGGAATAGTTTTTTTTCTAACAACAAATAGGACGTGAGCCAAGGAGGAGAGGAGTTAATTGGAAAAAAGGAATAGTTTTAAAATTAAATGTTAACAAAATTGTTTTCAACGAACAGAGCAAAGCAGAATTTGCGTGTACCGTAAATTCTGAACAAAGTTTTGTAGTGTTTTCCAAGCTGAAATTTTCGCTATTTGGAATGCAGAGCAATTGATAAAAAGTCTGGATGCGGAGATCGTTGAGCCGGTGACTATCTTTGTGGATAGTTAGGCGGCTCTAAAAGCCATCAAATCCTGTAATATCACATTTGAGGTCGTCCTCGAGTGTAGAACAGTTTTTGAAACACTCATTTACAGTTATCGGCTGTGTTGGGTACCAGGACACCGTGACATCATGGGTAATGAAAAAACAGACGAATTAGGTAGACGAGGATCTCAATCTACAGATCTAGCAATCGATGTCTCAATCAAACCATCCATCTGTCATATTTTTCGGAACTTTGAGGAGTGCTTCGACGAACGAGCCATTGAAGTCTGACACCACGAACCTATTTGCAATGTGTCAAGATTTATGTGGCCGACTCTGTCAACCAAGAGAACAAACTCACTGTTGAACCTGAGCAAAGCTGAAATAAGAGTAATGCCAGGAGTCATTACTGGCCATTGCAATATCAGGGCCTTTACCAGTAAATGGGACCATGATGTTACTGATTGCTGCAGACTCTGTGCTGACGAGGAGGAGACGGGGACAGTTGAGCATCTCCTGTGTTGCTGTCTAGTACAAGTGGGTGCTCACTTTCCACCGTCTCTTCTTTTCAACTATATCTTTAGAAACCTAATCAATATCATTAGAAACGTAAAGTGGTTAGGAAAGTGCAACCATATATTACGTTAACATTTAACCGGATTTCGTTAACCCAGTGGGTTTCAATTGTCCTTTGCTAATACGTCAAATAAATCCTCATAAAGTTAACCCGTTAAAAAGTTCTAATGTATACGCCGTTTTAACAAGTAATATGTTTTTCTTCCCTTTTAGCCACCGAAACTATTCTTACCTTCCTCCTTAATATTTGTTATTAGTTTCTTGTTCTTCAAGAACCTTTTTTTAAATTTGCTGGATGCCCAATTTCATGCATGAACTCAACTGTCCTGTCGCTTGTAAACATAGAGTAAGCGCTAGGTTAGTAAATCAGCTGTGATTGTTTTTGTTTCTCGACTTGCAAAGCCCTTTCGCCTACCTATTATCAGCTGATTTTGCATATTTTCTTATGTCATTTTCTAAACAAGTATGTATGAATCAAATTCATTCGTAAACACAAAAGTAAATCAACTATTTTGTTTTGTTCTTGTTTTTTATCGCCCATTGCCGCCCATCCCCAAATATTCGTATCATTGGAACGACGTTGTTTTGGGGGAGTATACAGAGATTTTTGATTTTGTTACTTGAAAATCCTATAAATCCACGTTTATTGATCTCAGCATAGCGATGGATCAGCCAAACGATTATTTTCGCTATATTTATAGTTCATCATTGAATGAATTGGTGCAAATAAAAATGTAAGGAAAATCTTCCATTTATTTTTTTCCAGTTTTGACAAATTAACATCTTTTTTACAGAGGCACCCTTGAGGGCAAAAAACGCCAACCGGACTATGAAAAACTGCTCGAAGATCCCATTTTACGCTTCTCCGGCCTTTATTCCGAAGAGTGTCCTTCGTTTCAGGTGCGTTTACAAATTTTCAATCAAGGTCGTCCCTATTGTTTGCCAGTAACCACCTCCTATAAAGCATTTACCAAACGTTGGAGTTGGAATGAATGGGTTACGTTACCATTACAATTTTCCGATTTACCACGCACAGCAATGCTGGTGCTGACCATACTCGATTGTGCTGGCGCCGGACAAACGTCCGTGATTGGTGGTACCTCAATATCATTGTTCGGTAAAAATGGTATGTTTCGTCAGGGTATGTATGATTTACGTGTTTGGTTGGGTGTTGAGGGCGATGGGGGATATCCCTCTAAAACGCCTGGCAAAGGAAAAGATTCTTCGAAGTCACAAATGCAACGTTTGGGTAAATTGGCGAAAAAACATCGTAATGGCCAAGTTCAGAAAGTCGACTGGTTGGATCGTTTAACATTCCGTGAAATCGAACTAATCAATGAACGTGAAAAGCGTATGTCGGATTATATGTATTTAATGATTGAATTTCCTACGGTGGTTGTGGATGATTGTTATACGGTAAGTGGATATTTACCTAAACTTTAAAAAAATATATTAAACGCAATCGGCGAGGAGCCTCTAAACTTGACATGATCCTTATGTTATTTAAATCTTTTATCTCATTTTTCAGTATTCCATTGTGTATTTTGAACCTGAAGGTGATAAGAATTATAAATTCCTCAATAAACCAAAATTAGTGACTGTTCCTGATTCGGAGATTTTGCAGGTAAGACAAAATAAATTTCAAAATAAAATACCATTTACATTTGTATGCTATGTTATTCCAAAGGTGTCTGAAAATTTACTGATAGTTGTTTTCACCATATAGACCAAACAAAACAACAGTCTCATAATTGACCTTATTTAGAATAACTAATAACCTTCAGCCCTTGACCCTGACCGTTGGCCAATATCTTCAATGTCTGCAACATTGTAGAAAGGAAAGAAAACAATAACAAACGACCAAAATCGATTTCAAATTAAAAAATTGCGTTTCATTTCTTGTTTCGCACTAAAACGAAAATTATCGACTTAATAAGCGACCGGAGCAAAAGTTATCCGAAACGATTTATTTGATTTGAAATCGAAAACATTACTTACTCGAAATGTTTATATTACTTCAAAAGATTTTTGATATTGATAAAATTAAAAATGAAATACTTTCGGAGGTGGCGTTATAACAAAACGTTTAAAAACTGTGTGGTAAGGAGCTATACGGACGTGGTTTTTTCAAAAAGGGAACATTTCCATCCAAAATCAGTAAGGAAAGAAGTTAAATCGGATTGGGATGACTATATGATACCCTTCACCACTATGGGTATATTTTACAGACAAATTTATGAGCATCGATTTAAGGCACTGTTCAAAATTAAATCTCTGATTGAGACCCGTTCGAAATATCTATAGAAGCTTTGTCTGCATAAAACGCAATAACGTCTCATTTTTATACGGTGTGCAAAATTTCGTGTCAATCGGACCAATTTTCACGAAACTTAACACACATCATTCTAGACTCAATTGAGTAAGCTATGCAAAATTTCGTGAAAATTGAAAGAAAGATAGGGGCTTTGGTGCTCAATTAACTTAAAATCGGAGGAAAAAATATGTGGGAGCTATATCTAAATTTTTAGAACAGAATAGGACATCCCTAGGAGAGTAAAAAACTTTCCAAAGAATTCTCTTTAATAATTTTCATGAAAATATCTGTCATTAAAAAAATGTCATACTAAAATACTGGAGAAGATTTGACCTACCGAGCCTATGGATCTGGACCTATCCAAAGCCCCGTTCATGCAGAGGCTGCTCATAGTTATGTGACGTGTAAATGATATACTTTCCATTATATCCAGTACCTCACGCAAAAGGCGTGATGTTGTAAAACAACTGCCTGTTTTTGAAAAAAAAGTTTCATTTAATACTTTATTAAAGTTTTCTATTAAAATAGAAAAGTGTTTCTTTCACAGAAACCGGACGAAAAACCCCGAAACCGTTTTACCCGCTTTATTTATATTTTTCCAATACAACTTGAGGTTTTCAATATTTTATGTGTTTTATAATATTTTTTGTTGTTATTGTAGGAAAATCTCGTCGAAAGAAAACATCACCGTTTGGCCCGTTCCGTAAGGTCACGTATTTCCGATCGAGATGCTAAACCCACAGCAAGGTATTATAGTTTCTTGGAACCCTTCTTTCTTAACATATGTTAATTAAAAAAAAATAATTTCAGCATTCGTGATCAATTACATACCATAGTCTATCGTTATCCCCCGACATGTGTATTGAATAGCGAAGAACAGGATTTGCTATGGAAATTCCGTTTCTATTTGAGTTCTCATAAGAAAGCGTTGACGAAATTTTTGAAATGTATTAATTGGGAAACACCCGGTGAAGTTGAGCAGGCCCTCATACTTCTGAATAAATGGGCACCCATGGATGTTGAAGATGCCTTAGAGTTGTTGAGTCCAAGTTTTAAACATCCACATGTGCGGAAATATGCCATCAGCCGTTTGGCCCAGGCGCCCGACGAAGATCTTTTATTATATCTCCTGCAATTGGTTCAAGCTCTAAAATATGAGAATTTCTCCGATATAATCGAGTCGCACAAACGTCTATTTCCCGATCGTGATATAGTACGTTCATTGGATGATAATTCAACGTTATTCGATCAAAGTTCCTTGTGTTCAGAATTGAGTATAGGAGGTGGTGGTGGTGCTGGTGGTACAATGGGTAGTACATCCTCTGTTTTGACTGCCACCCAGCGCAGTGGCATACAACGTCCCGGTGTGCAAATAGAACGTTCCACCACAATGCCCATGGCAATATCGGTAAACTCCTCACTGGCCGATGATAATGAAACCTCAATTGGCTCCCTGCCATCCGATGTATCCAACACCTTGATGAGTGACAACAATACAAATGTTCAATATTCTACAATGACCAATGCTGCGACAAACCTCGCCACATTCCTTATACAAAGAGCTAGTCGGAATCCGACATTAGCCAACTACTTATATTGGTATCTATCCATCGAAGTGGAAGATTGTGAATCAGTGCGCAAACAAGATGAAAGTGTACACGAAATGTACGATATGGTATTGAAAATGTTTTTAAAAGTTCTGGAAAATGGCAATTTCTATTTGCGTGGTATATTCTATAATTTGAGAAAACAACAACGTTTCATCGATGAATTGGTGCGTTTGGTGAAAATTGTCGCCAAAGAACCGGGTAATCGTAATAAGAAAACGGAGAAATTTCAGAAGTTGCTATCCGAAGCAGATACATTTAAGATCAACTTTACAAATTTTGAACAGATACCATTTCCATTGGATCCGGAAATTTATATAACGAAAATTGTACCATCGAAGACGTCGCTGTTTAAGAGTGCCCTGATGCCGGCAAAGTAAGTTTTGTTTTAATTTTTTGTTTAAATCTATCTATACTAATAAAAAAGTAAAGTGATTGACTGACGGACTTAACGATTCATCAACGCCCTGACGAAACGACTGAAGCTAGAATCCCGAAATTTGGGGTGAGGGTCACCCTTGATCCAAAGGTGTCAGATAAAACTGCGTTTTTTGGAAAAGTACTAAATTTGGTACCATTTGTATTTGGCGAACCGGTGCAGAAATTTGGATTGATATGCCCGATGGAGTGTAGGATAGATGCACCAAAGGATTTTTAGAAGTCCAACTAAATCGTTTTAAGATCTTGCCCCAGGATTGAGGCTGCTGTTTTGTCTTTGAATTTGTCCCAGTTTGTTCTATAAGGCATCCAGGTTCTCTCGACCATTTGTTGCCGACAACCTCGCCGAAGAACAAGCGGATTTTGCCATTCTATAAGGCTTCTATTTACCTCTGAAGGTAGGAATCTGGAAAAATATCAGTCTATGGTCCGAAAAGGAACATTTCTCAGATACTACCCAGTTCATAACCCCGAGTCGTCCATATTAGTTAGGGTTATGTCGATGACGACACCTCTCAATCTATTATCGAACGTTGGTGTATTGCCCCTATTACACATTCTATGATTATAACTAAGTATAAATTCGAAAATGGACTCACCTCTCGTGTTAGTGTTGCTGCTTCCCCAGTGGAAGTGATGATAAGATCACCAGTGCTGCTCATCTCCTCCAAGAGCTTTGTAGGGGAGATTGACGGCAAAGACTATCAGGGGTCTCGAGTTTCCCCTATCCAGCCTGACTGTCGTCATATCACCATTGCTGAAATTAGAAAGAAGCAGAAGCACGTTCTCCCACACTTACTCTCAAATTAGTTCTGTTCAACATTGTACTACAAACTTCTCATAAACGACCAATCGATGTTCTTATCATAGAAGTCAGCTTCTTTGATACTTCTTTATAAGACCAGAAGGTTTTCTTCTCTTAGAAGATCAAAATTTTGTTTGGTATAATGAACTTCGCTTTTAAATAATTTTTATCTTCCTTTTCCGCAGGTTAACATTTGTTACATCGATTGCCCAACATGAATATGTGGCAATTTTCAAACATGGCGACGATTTGCGGCAAGATCAATTGATTTTACAAATGATCACGCTAATGGACAAATTGTTGAGGCGGGAAAATCTAGATCTTAAATTAACACCATATAAGGTTTTGGCAACCAGTTCCAAACATGGTTTTCTACAATATATCGATTCCTATACAGTAGCTGATGTTTTGGCGCGCGAAGGTAGTATATTGAATTTCTTTAGGAAACATAATCCCTGTGATTCGGCACCATATGGTATACTACCGGAAACCATGGATACCTATATAAAAAGTTGTGCTGGTTATTGTGTTATCACCTATTTATTGGGTAGGTTCTTTCATTAAATGTTATAATTCATTAATTAAAAATAACTCTCCTGTTGCAGGTGTGGGTGATCGTCATTTGGATAATTTACTACTGACCACAAACGGTAAACTTTTCCACATCGATTTCGGCTATATACTTGGTCGTGATCCCAAACCAATGCCACCGCCCATGAAATTGAGCAAAGAAATGGTTGAAGCCATGGGTGGTGTTACCTCGGAACATCATCATGAATTCCGTAAACAATGTTATACAGCATATTTACATTTGAGACGTCATGCAAATGTGGTGTTGAATTTATTCTCTTTAATGGTCGATGCTTCTGTGCCAGATATTGCATTGGAACCCGATAAGGCTGTTAAAAAAGTTGAAGATAATCTACAATTGGGCCTGACCGATGAGGAGGCAGTTCAACATTTACAGGGTCTTTTGGATATCTCCATTACAGCTGTGATGCCTGCTTTGGTCGAGCAAATACATAAATTAGCGCAATATTGGCGTAAATAAAATAGTGGGTGTTATATTTATATTATATTTTTTAAGCTTTAGTTATTATTAAATTTTGTTGAATTATAATTACAATTCATAATATGCGATTAAATTAATATGATAATGGAAAAATATACTCTTACTTATATGAAAGTACTTGTGATTATTTTTTTAATTCAATTTTATTGAAAGAAATTTAAAATTAATTCATTTTTATGATACATATATCCAGCAGGACTCGCGATCCATTAGCATCTGTGGTGTGCCCGGGTCATTAGATTTTTAAACGATGGTTGGCAATTCAACCCTTAAAAATTTAAGATTTATTAATATTTATTTTTTAAGCCACAAGTTCGACAATTATCATTATAAAGTATATACATATTCACAGCATATATGCCACAACGAATGAGTTCCAGCAGACCAGGTTTAGTACCGAAACAAACAAAAAGAAAAAAAAAACAATGGAAAAATTGAACGAATTCAAAAAATCCTTATATTTTGTTTTAATTGTGGTCCATTACCACATGCCGGGCAGATATTATCGACCTCTCCTTCAATTCGTGCCCAATATGAATTGAGGCCGCTATAACATCCTGATCTTAATTGCGCCATGACCAATCTGGTTTGTCGAAGTAGCTGCTGCTCTTTTGCAGCCATCGTAGGCGGGTGATCTCCGAGGATTGTATTCACACGATATTCTCGAATTGCTCCCTCAACTGCATCCGTGTGAATACGATTCAATCCTGCTTGGTAGGCCTGTTGATCTAGAGGCTCCCTTTCGACCTCTTTTTCTCTACAGGATACAGCGGACGGACATGTCTCTACACAAAATCTGCTAAAAAAAGAACGAATCTGGAATGAAAGTGATAAAAACCTGTAATTAGCTAGACGAGAATCTCAATCTTCAGATCTAGTAATTGATTGCTCAATCAAACCACCCATCTGTCATCTTTATCGGAACTTTGAGGCGTTCTTCGACGAACGAGCCAATGAACTCTGGCACAACGAACCTAGGTTCAATGTGTCAAGATCTATTTGGCCGACTCTGTCTACCAAAAGGACACACTCACTGTTGAACCTGAGCAGAGCAGAAATAAGAGTAATGACAGGAATCATTACTGGTCATGGCAATATCAGGGTCTTTACCAGTAAATGGGACCATTATGCTACTGTTTACTGTAGACTCTGCGTTGACGAGGAGGAGACGGAGACAATTGAGCATATCCTGTGTCGCTGCCCAGTCCAGGCTTGCAGACGGCACAGACTAGTGGTGCTCATTTTCCACCGAGTCTTAGTTTCTTCTCAACAACGGAACCTGCTCTAATCTACAGCATAATTAGAAACCTAGTGGTTGGGAAAGTGCAATATTGACACGTAATATATATCTTCCGTCCGATCTCTATAGTCATCGATACTATCTCACACTTCCTTGTAAGTTTCTCATCTCTCTATCCCCCTTCTTTTCTCCCCCATAGATCTCTCCATATCCTTTTCTTTTCTTGTATGATCACAATGGTCTCAGAGTGCTACAGCCACATAAGTGACTGCACATCCCCAAACCTAACCTATTATAGATCGTTTTCTTATAGAAAGCTCCTTCATGTTCTGTATTCAAAATTGAACCATTGTTACTTTTGCAATATAGATTCCAACTCGATTCTGCAACACGTGCATTGCCCAGGTCCCAAATTATAGAATATCAATGCTCTGCATACAAAATTGAATCATTGTTACTGTTCAAAATACTTTGAACAGAATTTTGTATTTCAAATTCGGCGACATTTACATTACCAGGACCCAATATATAAATAAATAGACCACACACTTTGATTCACAGTATTGGAAATTTTTTTTATTATTGATAATTCAATTTTTAGAAAATTTGTGTAATTGGTAAATCTTAATATTCACTAGGGTCAGTAAAAATATATAATATTTGTTTTTATTGATATTTTTTTTAAGAATATTGCAATGAATTTTTATAATAGAGAAAAAAATGTAATAAAATAATTTGTGGCGCTGCTGCTTGCTTAGACGCCAAAGACAATGCAAACAACAGCTAGAAGGATGGCGCCAAAAAGATAAGTAAGAAAAAAAATACAAGCTAAGGTATGTGTGCGGTGCACTCTGTTGGAGAAATTGTTTCCCAATAATAATAATGAATGAATGATGGATTAACTTTAAAATAAATTGAACTTTTAGAGATCGACAAGGTGGGTTTCCACAATCCAAATAAACGATAAAAAAAAAACGAAACAAAAAAGTTATAACAAAAATAACCTCACCAACACTGAGAGAGAAATTTATTTCTTTGATCAGTGTGTTTTGACATTTCGTTTTCGGGGTTTCATCGATCCACTATAGCAGCGCATTTGTTAGTAATGTAACTAAAAAATTATTTAAAAGCTATTTGAAACATTTAACTAAATTATACACTATCATTGTTGATGAGAACAAAATAAATTTCCTTAGAATGCCAACAATATATTTTTGTAGATTTCCTTTTTTCTTCTTTTTCTGTTTTTTTTTTTCTTTTCTTGTTGTCTTAATACTAGTCGTAATAAACGAAAAACACGAATAATTTAAAGAAGTAGCGCCGCACCAACACACCATTTAACATTATGTATCAAATGTTATTTGTCGCCGAGCCTTAGCACTATTTGTTATAATGTCTGTGACCAATTGAGTGTGGGCCTTAACCGCCGAGCCGCCATTACCACCGTTGCCTGCATATGGTATCATATTGCGTTGGTCTTTGCCGGTGAAATTCTTCTGCGCCGAATTTCTTACATCACAGTCCATATTCTCTCGCAAAGCATCAGCATAAATGTTACTTTTCGAAGAGCTGTTGGGCAAGCTTTTATTGGGATCAACCATCAGTTTCTTCCCACTCCTGGTGTTGGACGATTGCGATGTTTCGATAATAATGTCCTGTGATATTTGACCCAAGAAACTGTTTGTCTGTGACAACATGGCTGTGTTGTTGCCACTGCAAAAGCCGGAGGTATTTTGACTGATTGGACCAAAGGAATCGAAGGAACTGTCACCGTTGAATATATTCAAAGATGAAACTTTATGGCTGAACGACGATGATGACAGAGAGGCTTGTAACAGAGATTGCGATGATTGTTGTGTAAGTTGTTGTTTTTTCATTTGCTGGTATTCCTCGGGGCCGATATAACCAGAAAGGCGGGAGGTAGACTGGCGTTTTGTATCGTCAATTTGGGATTTAGCTTGGAGATAAATGTCATCGGCTGTGCCGCCAGCTGTTACATTATAAACATACTTTTTGGCCAGTCTGAAATAAAAAAGAAAATTATTTAATAAAAGTTTTTAATTATTAAAAGCTTTTTGTTTTCTCTCAAAATCGTTACACACCTTAACATAGTCTCACTGTTACTTGTACTGTTTTTCTGATAGTATTCCTGGAATATCCGCCGCACGACCCGAGCCAAAGTTGCAGCATACTGTTTGAAGCTTTCATGTTTGGCTGTAATCTTGCGTTCCTGCAGTGCCTGTGATACAGCCCACAACAGCTTCTTCTTCTGGTTCTCGGTTAGACTATTCGACGATGCCGTTGTTTCCGAATATGATTTTTGTAATTTTGAACCACCCAGTGATGTTATCGAACTGGCCCTTGCCAACGAGTGGCTGCTACTGCTGCTTATGCTCGAACAACTGGCATTTGTTGTCATACCCCGACTGGCCGCCGAAGCACTTGGCAATTGTTGTTTTGCTGATGAGGAACCAGCCCCAATGCAAAAACTTTGGCTTTTTATTTTCAAGGCGCGCGGTGTTAGACCGGAGCTACCTGTTTTCATAAGTTTACTATTCTGCATCGCTATATCAACATCGTCAGCATCATCGCAGGGATTACGTTTACGTTTCAATAACGATTCGAGTTGTGAACTGTTGTATGGGGCAAAATGTGTTGTGTTGGTGGTGATCGACGAGTTGGTTTCTGTGGTTGTAATGAATTTGTGATCGGTTTGCTCTTGTTGTTTCTCTGGTGTAAATAACAATGCCCGTTTAGACTTTTCAACACGATTTGCCAACTCCGGTTTCATTGGCGGCGGTTTGGGCAGCGATGCTCTTTGTTGTACATGTTTGGCGGGACTTTGGAACAGTGCTCGTTTTGAGGTTTCTCTCGATGGTCCCGGTTTGATTATGTCATTACGGTATAAACGTTTACGTGCCGACGAACTAGGAGTTTTGCGATCTGTAAAAAGAAACAAATGTTAGATTATATTAGAATCATTTTAGTGGCCCGAAAAAAAAAGAATAAGAAGCTAGCTATTATTATTAGGAGGAAGGTGGGAATAGTTTCGATGGCTAAAGAAATTAAACAGTAAAACATATTACGTGCTAAGGTGACCGTCAACCTTCCTTTAATCTAACCTAAGTTTGCTCTTTCTTAACCACTTTATGTGTCTAATGATGCTGTAGATTAAAGCAGGTTCCATAGTTGAAAAGAAGCTTGGAGACGGTGGAAAGTGAGGAGCACCCACTGTGCTGTCTGTAGGCCAGGACTGGACAGCAACACAGGAGATGCTCAATTGTCTCCGTCCCCTCCTCGTCAGCACAGAGTCTGCAGTAATCAGTAACATCATGGTCCCATTTACTGGTAAAGGCCCTAATATTTAATTTCAACTTTGCTCAGGTTCAACAGTGAGATTTTTCTCTTGGTTGACAGAGTCGGCCAGATAGATCTTGAGGCGTCGAAAAACGCCTCAAATTTACGAAAAAGATGACAGATGGGTGGTTTGCTTTAGTCATCGATTGCTAGATCTGTATATTGAGATTCTCGTCTAGCTAATTCGTCTACTTTTTCATTACTCATGATGCCACGGTGTCCTGGTATGCAATACAGCCGATGACTGTGAGTGAGTGTTTCGAAAACTTTGCTACACTCGAGGACGATCTCAGATTTGATCAATCAATCAATTCCGCTGCATTCCAAATAGCGTTGCATTCACTTTGGAAAGCACTACAGTTGCTATCCAGCTTGTAGGTAATCTCAAGGCCTAGCATTTCACAGTAGACGCCAGCCCCTGTACCTTCGTCCATCTTGGATCCGTCTGTATAAAAAGTCTGACCGTCCAGAAGAGGGTTGCGCTACGGTTCCAGTCGTCTCTACTAGGGATGATAACGACATCTATCTCGTCAAATCTCAGGACTGGTGATATATAGTCGCTTAGTTTTATGCGTTGGTCCAATGTCATATCTAGTTCGTTCAGAATACATGCCCGTAGGTACAATTTCGCAATAGATTTTTTCATGCAGCCTTAGGGCACTACGCGCTGCCTGATACTTAATGCTAAAATATAGTGGCCTTCCTCGGCATTCCTATTCCATCGTCGTACTATTTTTTTAGTAAAAGTATCGATGCAAAAAAATATAGAAATTAAGATAACACCAAAAAGGTATCTGCGATATTGCCCTCAAATAAATGTTTTTGGCTAAGACGAAATTGACCCACTCTTTTGCAGCTAGATGCCGACTTTTGTTTTTGGCTAAGACGAAATGACCGACCCTTCTTTGCAGCTAGATGCCGATGTTTGATTTTTTACAGACTTATCCTGAATTTGAAATATTAAAGTACTTTACTCACTTTTCTTTTTGCTGCCAGGTGTCATACGTTTTGGTGTGGCCTTGCGACGATTTTTCGGCTTCCTATTACAATATATGAAGAAAAAAATATTACAGACTATATACAACAAAACATATTAAAAACATACTTTTTATCGAGCACAATTTGAGGACCCAGTAATGTACTGGATTTTTGTGAAGTTGTGGCCAAGTGGGCAGACGAAAAAATGGCACGACGTTTAGCCAAGTGACTCAAACGATTACCAGGCGATTGGCACAGTAATCTATTTAGAAAAAGGAGAAATTCAAATAATTTAATAAGTAATGTTTTGTAGTATAATAATGGGTCCGTTCCCGTACTGCAAGAATCTAGCCGAACTGAACCAAATGAAAAACTTACTTCATTCGAGTGCTACGTTTTTTGGCCGATGATGGTGAATTTTGATATGAAGAGGCGGTTTCGGCCCCAATAAATCTTTCCATAATTGATAAGCTCAAATATTCATTGTTCTCTGAGGCCTTGTTAAGGTTATAACTATAAAGAAAATTGAAAACAATTTATTAAAAATAAAATGTTGTTTCTTTTGAAACAAACCTTAAACCATGTTGTCTAACACCCAATATATCACGCCATGGCATTGTTTTGGCCTCTTCTAGTGTATGAGTGGGTTTAAATAGACTGGTTACTTTCTGGGTGTTTGGTTGTTGTTCCGTTTTCTGTGGTGATAATTGTTTAAAGAAATTCATTAGTTCATCTTTGCGTGATAGAACGGCATTGAACATATCCAATTGTGGTATTGTAACCGATGGTGGAGGCAAAACACCAGCCAAACATTTACGTATACGTCTCAGCATTTCACGTTCACGGCGGCAGTTCTCTTTAAATAGACTATAGGAATCGGTGGGACCATTGGGACCTCCTCCCAAGCCAACGCTGGCTTGGGTTAGACTACAATCCATGGTATAATCATCATTGGCAAAACTGCCATCAACTGGACAACTAAATGATTGGTTTTCAGTAGTTTCATTAAGGCATGTGGTTGAGATTTTGTGTGTGTCAATTGCTGTGGGATCTTCAGTAATGGTTTTTAGAGCTACACCACAACCTTTGGTTTCCTCTTCTTCCTCGACAATGGCTTCTTCCTCCTCCTCGTCATCATCGTCACCAAATAAATCGGGTGATTTCTCATTGCTGTATTTTTTCAATATAAACGATTCGGAAAATTGCTGTTGTGAGGTATTCAATGAAGTCTCCAAAACGGGTGGCAAACGGCTATGCGCCTCCAATGATACATCCAATGTCGTCGACTCATCCTGTTTACTTAAACTTTTTATTTTACCATTAAATGACAATTCCGATGATGGATTGGCATCTGCTGTTTGATTCGATATCGAACTGGAGCTACTGGTACGGCGCAAAGGTAAGGCAGGTTGATCATTGGATGACATTTGTATATCGACAGCATTGCAGCTATTCTCCTCGACAATAGTGTCATAAAACTTGGTAAACACTATTTTACCGGGAGAAGGTTTTCGAGGTGCCATTTGACTTTTACTTTCACCGGAATCTGCTGCGCTTGCCACCACCACATTGGGTGCCAGAAGACTTGACTGCTGTTGGGGATAGAAAATACGTTGCAATTTGTCAAATGGACTATTGCCAAAACCTTCAAAGGCTGACTCCTGACTGGAATGCAGGGGAATGCCAAACAACATATCTCTCTTGCTCTCCTTGCTGTTCAATACACTATCCTTGCTTGTCTGCGAAGACGAAGACGACGAGGCAGATGACGAAGACGACGACGATGATACTGATGATAATATGCTATCGTTTGCATTCAGGCTGGTTACGGGAGCCATTGTTTGTGTCGTGGTAATGGTTACTTCATTGCTATAGGACGGCGGCTTTATAATATAATCGAGTTGATCATCATCATAGATGCTGCTGTAATCATTGTTTCCACTAATCGAAGACTGAAATTAGAAGATGAGGCGCGAATAGCCGAGCAGGCAAACGCTGTATTTTAGCCAATGTCAAATATGCGAATATTGTGGTAGTTTATCGTAGGACATAGAACACATGGCTTTAATCTTTTATTCAGGCTTTTCAAGGAACCCAAGCAAGATGTCATAAAATATTGCCTTTGTTCCCTGTGCACTCAGCAGCAACAACAACAAGAACTATAGTAAATGGTATACATTCCGTAATCAAAATGTCCAAATAAACGTCTATCGGTCTTAGAGTGAAGACCATTACTAAATATTCTCGTGTATACCTTTATTCTACATAAAAAGGGATTTTTGTTTCCAAAAACAATATCAAAAGAAACTCTTCTCTCACGACTAGAGAGAGGTCGTCTGCTCTCCTCTACATAAATGTCAAAATTAACAAAAACAACAACAACCGATATTTATGTTATTGCATCCCGGCGGTTAGTTGTGTATATCCGAGCGCGGCACTCTAATAGTTTATGACCTGAGTTTTTGGCATTTTTTATTGTGGCTGGCACAGAAAAAGACACAAACACACACACGCACATTCGAGCGCACATCCACTGCAATACAATAACATTTGCCATGGATGAACCAAACAGCAGCAGCAGAAGCAGTAATGAAACAGCACATTGTGCCACTAGTATACCAGCCACGCATGTGCATGCCTGTGATCATCCATACACCAATGGTACATAAATACATAGTATTTTCCTCCAATGTATGGGTGAGGTGTTTTATGTGCGTGCCATTGAAATTGTGGCGCAAGAAAACCAGTCAGTCACAGACGCTATTTGGTATTCCTGCAAATGCTGTGCTCTTCCTCGCTCTCTCTCTCTCTATGGTTAGAGAAAAAGGAAGAGTAGAATTAACTAAAATTTATTCCTGTATTTTAAACAGGAGTCATGAGAGAGTAGAGAGTATACGAAAGGGATGGGTTGTAAAATTCTCTGATCTATTGAAGAGGGTAAGAGGTAAACAAAATTAATTCCAGAACTGAAGTTTAATTTCTTTTATATGGCCTTAAAGCAGATAAAATAAAAATTTTATTTTTAAAAGGGAGGAAAGGAAGTCAAGAAAAGACAACTTTTGTAGCCCAGTCATTAATTTTTGTATTTTATTGCCAAGTGAACAACAGCAGCAGCACATTACCTATCCCAACAACGAATCATATAATGTAGCGTTCCAAGTATATGTTAACTTAATTGGTTTAATTTTTAGTTTTGCTTATTTAATAATTCTATTTTGTTAGGGATGAGATAGCAGATAGTAACTGTTTGGGATAGAATGCAAAGCTCAATAACCCAGAGTAAAGGTTTGAAGTAAAACTTTGAATGATATAACAATAGTCGGAATGCCACCAAATTTCTTCAGAAATGTCGGTGCTGTGAAAGTAAAATATGCATTATTTGGGAAGGTCATAAATGTTGGACGGTTTGTTTTACAAAGAGATCAAAAGTTGTCACATGTCATAGATCATTTCCTATTCATTTGAAGTTGTTGTTTTTGTAATACCACCACTGAGGATCGAAACCGAAGCTTCTACCACTATGACACCAAGTTCGGGCTGGTATCCCAAAATGCTAAATACAAAACGAAAGAAGCACGAATGAAAGAAATCGCATAAATTACATCGGGACTACATAAAGGGTCCATTGAAAATTTGGCAACGGACAACACTGTATATAATACTTCACCGATAGCCTTCACACCATCCACAAAAAATTAGTAGATACCCAAAGTAATTATTCCGTACAGGGAATCCTGGACAAGTGGCCAAGTACCACTGTCGGGCCCATCCTCCTGTAGATATAAAGAAGGAAACCAGGTGACTTCTGGTATCAAATAGTAGCGGTGAAGAGGATACCTCAAAACCAATAACGGTGTAGAGTGTATACCACCTAGCCAAGATCAGGTCAGAATAGCAATCAATCGGCTGAAGAATAATAATGCAGCAGTAGCCGATTGATTAACAGCCGAACTACTCTAGACTGGTGGTCAGATGCTGGTCAGGAGCATATAACAGCTGATTAGTACAATTTGGCTAGGGGAATGCATGTCCAATAATTGGAACCTTAGCATGCTGTGTCCCGTGCACAAAAAAGGAAACAAGACGATATGTACCAACTATAGAGGAAAAAGTCCTCTTCCCATCGCATATAAAGTGCTATCCAGCATAAACTGCAACAAAGCCAGCAGAAAATGGCCTGAGATTTCACATCGTAGAACAATGGAAAAAAATGAGATCAAATTTACTGTCGGGATCATAACAGATCGCTACAGGATTAGATCACTAACATCCAATTAAGACATTAATTTAGTTATAATTCTTATATTTTGTTCTTATCTATTTTTTCAGGATGAGCACATTGGACCAAAGGTCTTGAGCGAAAGTAGCTGCTCGTGGCTTCACTTTCGAGATAAGAGTGCTATGACTAAGTCAATAAATCGTTACTCTTTAGTAAATTGAACCAGTAAGGAAAGTAGTAAAGTCGGACTGGGACGACTACATATGTGTCCTAATAGACATCGCCTTTTCGAAGGAACATTGACATGAAATTAAACGAACTTAAATAAGCGATATTTATCTATAAGTAAACCGACTAACATCAATCCCAACACATGACATGCCACCCTATGCAAAATTTCGTGCAAATCGAAAGGTATGTAGGGACTTTGGTGTCCCGTTTACCTTTAATCGGACGAAAATATATATAGGAGCTTTATCCAAATCTGACCCGATTTTTTCGAAACTTGACACATGTCATTCTAGACTCAATTCAGTACGCTATGCAAAATTTCGTGCAAATCGAAGGAAATATAGGGGCTCTAATGCGCCATTTACATAAATCGGACGAAACTATATCTAAATCTGAACCGATTTTCACGAATCTTAGTACACATCATTCTGGACCTAGTTCAGTTCCCCATGCCAAATTTCATACAAATCGAAAGATATGTAGAGACTTTCGTGTCCCTTTCGACCAAGTCTTGGCAACTAAACCAACTATTTCGTTTATAGACTTCAATTTTTCTTTGACCCTCTCCTACGGCATCAGCGGCAGACTGCTAATTTAACTTCAGGCTTCAGCCTGTGTACAGTTTTCTCGTCGTAGGTGGAAACTGAATGTATAGCCAGAACTGTGCAAATACACGAGTGTAACGGAGATCATCAAATACCTTAAATCAAGCGGACTGTCGCAACCAAAACCATATATCAATTTTGTCTATATGAATCAAACTACAATGAATCAAACTACAATAAGTAAAATTGAAAACTGAATAAATGACCTGCATTTTTTTTAATAAAGTTATTGTGGAAATAAAAAATATTCTATGGAAAACTAAATTGACCCAATTTTTGCTTGGTCAAAATTAAAGCAACTTTTTAATTTTTTCTTATATAAGCAAATTTTGCCATTATTACCTTAAAATTCTCGTAAATATATCGAACTACATAAAAGAAAAACAGCCCAATACCATTACAGACTCTCCTCCATGCTTCCCAGTACTTTGCAATAATGTGGCATGAACCTTTCATTTTTGGACTTTATGTTATGAAGGCAAAAATAACTAAAATTTCAGAGCACATTTTTTACAATAGAGTTGCTTTAGTTTTTACCCAAGCAAAAATTGTGGATAAATCCCTTATCCACAAATTATCATTCAAATTATCATTTTTATTTATTTATTTTTTAGAGTCGGGTACTTTATCAAAGGTGATCAGACAAGGTGACAGTTTGTCGTGAGATCTTTTTAACATCCTGCTGGAAAAGGTCATACGAGACGCAAAGGTGAACAGAAATGGCACTATGTACACCAAATGATGCATGTTACTCGCCTAAGCCGATGACATCGATATAATGGGTCAAACATTGCGAGCGGTAACAGCCACCTTTGAACAAATTGTGAAGACCAGCTGTGGAACTTGAGAACTACAGCTTCGAGGTAGTTAAAGATTTTATATACCTTGGTACCGCCATAAATAAAACGAATGACCTCAGTTTTGAAATTCGGAGAAGGATTGAGATGGCCAACAGATGCTACTATGGTCTATGTAAGCAGTTTAGAAACAAGGTCACCTCCCACCAGACCAAACTCACACTTTACAAAACGCTGATACTACCCGTGCTGTTATATGGATCTGAAGCATGGGTACTTGCGCAAGCAGATGAGGCAGCTCTTGGGGTGTTTGAAAGAAAAATTCTCCGAAAGATCTACGGGCCGATTGCGTCGACGGCGAATATCGGTGTCGAATGAACAACGAGCTTTAGAATTTATACGCGGACATCGACATAGTCATTCGTATTGAGCTGCAGTGACTAAAATGGCTTGGCCATGAATGAGAATGCCCCAGCTGAAAAGGCATATAAAAGCGAGCCTACTGATGGTTCCCGTATAAGAAGAAGGCCTCGAATCAGATGAAAAGACCAAGTAGAAAACAACATCTTGGAACGTGGTCTTTCAAATTGGAGGAGATGCGCACAAGACCGACGCGCTTGTAAATCATGTTTAAGCTCGGCTTATGGAACAACCTTTCTGTAACAATCAAGCTAAGTAAGTATTTTATCAAATTTAAAACTGAAACCCCCAATTTTTGAAAAAGTTATATGGCATTTATTAACTTTGCAATTTTAGTTGCTTTAGTTTTGGTCAACAATGTATGTACAAAATTGCAAAGCCCAATCTTAAACATCAAGATTTCTGCAGACAGGTGGACATGTCTAAACTGACAGATCAAGTATATTAATAACATATGGGTGTTAAAAACGAAATGACAAATTTAATATAATACAATCTACCTAATGGTGGAGAGAAAACTAAGTTTCACTTTTTCAAATTATCATTGCCAAGTAGAACAATATTCCATATCAAACCTTCCCAAACAAGATTAAACAATTCTGGGTCGCATGGTCGTAAAATCTAGATTTCCTTTCTTTACGCAATTGCTTATTCATATCATTACTTTAGTTCAACATTGTAATGTAAGACGGAAGTGCATTAAATCTAAAAAAGGCAAAAACGAATGATTAGACGTTTTCACCACAATGTCAAGAGAGGCAACAGTGAAATAAAAAATTAGGGGATACTTATTTCACGTAGACACATTTTTGATTTTAAAACCTAAACGATATAATGTGTGGTTTGTCAAGTAAAACCGGTTGTGTTTTGTAAACAAAAACAATTTGTTGGTGGGTGCACTCTGCCGCTGCTGCTGCAAGTAGTGCATCAGCTGATAACATAAAAAGGGAATGCATATGCCTGTTCTATATATATTTACAAATACAAAACCTGACCCCGATATATAGAAAAATTGATTGATGATCAATATTTAAATAATGTCTATATGTACCCTATTTTTTATGATTGATTGTTAACACTTCATATAAGGAATTTGTATCCTAGTGTAGATAAGTGCCAATCATGTACATAGTTGGGGTTTAAGTGAACATTACATTCAATTGTATTTGACCTTTTCGATATTTGATGTTATCTACAAAAATAAATGTTTTTTAATAAACAATATCTAACTAATTTTAAATACATTTTCAATATACCTTACATGGTGTGTTTCAGGGCATATGGTATTTTTCCAATGAACGGTAAATAAGCCAGAACTATTCCAATTGGAATGGTTGATAATTAAAAAAGGTAGCATGGATACACAATGATCTTGTTTTTCCATTGGGATTTAAATTAACATTACATTCAATTGTATTTGAACCTTCGGTATAACATTCCTTTTCGATATTTAATGTTAACTATTTACAAAAATAAAGGGTTTTTAATAAACAATGTCTAACTAATTTTAAACACATTTTCGAAATACCTTACATGACAGTGAAAATAATTAAATTTCCACTTTTTACATTTTTTGTATCACAGGGATCCCCACGTTGCAATTACACGACAGAGTGCAAGTGCCGTTATATTCCAAGTTTACGTTTTACCGCCCAAAAATGGTGGTGGTTAGTTGTGATGATGATGTTGATGGTTAACTTGTGTTCTATGTCAGCGAAGCATACCAAAGAGGTAGATAATGATAATAATGTTCCCATATATGGTGGAAATGGTAAAAAGTAAACAATATACCCTCCTTGCTGGTCGTCATTCCAATCAATACATATCTACACGCACGTACATGCAGGCATATATATATATATGACTGGACATTTTAGAACAGCTGATTACATGCAATATCAATTTGGTTGAGGGGCATTGATTTCTTTTCCATGGGATTTATATTTTATTTTGGGAAACACTTCTCAATATTGCATACTTACACCACAACCCGATTCCGATTCATAGCTGTTGTTGATCTTAATTTTCAATTTCAGAGACATTTGGGGGTACTGCTGGAATTAAAATAAAAACCAAATTAATTTAATTTCCATACGTCGTGTGTCACGTAATTTCATACAACACAAGCATCCCACCACTATTTTTTTGAGGCATAGTAGTGGACAACTTTATTCACACCATTACCTTTTCCTAAGTTCACAAATGGTCACGTTAAAAATGTTTGTTTAAAATTTCTCATATATTTGGGGGAAAAATGAAAAAACCACACAGCTGATAAAAATATAAATATAGTGTGTGGGGATAGAGAATCAATAGAGAAAAAATACCGCGATCTTCTCTGCTGCTACTACTCTACTTCTGCTTTACTTTTTTTTACTGAAACGGCGGGCGCACTTTACTTTTGCTGTCGCGTAGCAATAACAACAATAACAAGTTCAACGAGGCGAGGCTTTTTCTACTTCACAATTTCTTTTTTTTTGGGTGATAAATAACAAGCTACACACGCGTTTCTTTCGATTTGTTTTCAACATTTATATATTTGAATTATTCTTATTGCATTTTATGGAAACTCGAAACATTTTGTTATTAATTAATATAACCGAATTTGGTAAATATTTTCCACGACGATCGACGATTTCTTCCTCACACATCCAACACACAATAGCCAACAAGCACAGCCCGAGTTGCCAACACTCTATGAAAATAATTTTTGATTTTCTCTTGTGTTTGATTTTCTTCGATCACAGCTGTTTTGTTTACTGTGGCGGCCAAGCAACACACTGAATTGTATGTCGTTTTACGTGTGTGAGGTATAATGAACACAACGAGAGCGTCAAGCGTTAACATGCCAGACATGAAATATTTCAAAGATGAATGAAGAAAATTATAAAGGGTTATCCATTTTGTGGATTGATGAAAATGGATCGCTTAATTGATCACAACGCATCAAATTCGCCAAATGAACACGGATTATATTGAAGACTTCTAAATTGGCATATATGTATTTAAATACTTAAATCATAAGAAAATGAATTGACATAATTTTGTATTTTTTCTTGTAATTAAAGAAAAGTTATCGATGGCAGACATGATTTCAGACCAGTGTTACCGCTGGGAATTAAAAAAAAATGCACAAAAAGTCGTTCACTTGAAATAAAGTCTCACAAAAAAAATATATATACGTGGAACTCAAAAACGTCGTAGAGAACCTAAATTAGTTTGAAAAGATACACATAAGAAGGAAAATACAAATTAACAAAACCAGGGAAGAAAAGTCGCATAACGCTTACCAAGATCATGCGATTTGACGCAACATTCTTCAAGTTATGGCATAATTACACAGGGTAGTCTCATGCAGACATATGATTCAAATTTTTTCACAATTTTACTTTTGACAACATTCAGCTTACAAAATTTAAATGGAAATATCCTGTGGATTTTGTCTGTTCAGGAACCTGTTTCGTTTAAAAAGTTGCAAAACTTGTAAAATTAATAGATTCTTTTAGGTTCTGGAACGGAACTTTTATGGAATTTATTTTTTAAACAATTTGAAATTGATAAATGAGTTTCAAATTTAAAAAAATTGCCATTATTAATTTCTCAAATGAGACTACCTACTGTTATTATGTTATGAGCTGAGATATAACCCTGTAAATGTTCTCATAAATCGATCTTTCCTCACATGTGCAAAACTGTTCAGGCTTTCCTCTTAAACGTCATGATGCAATAAATATTCCTTATAATATTCAATCTGGTTGGCAACATTTCACATCGAATTCAAGTAGAAATTACACACTTTGACAGCTAATCGAGAAATCAGCTGCGCTATTTTTTTCCTCTTTAAGTATATTGGCCCGCCTCCCGTAAAACGAGTAAAAAATATAGCTGTACTTTTTAGTTCATTGAGAAGATCACTCTTTTTAGTTCAGCTCTCATGAATGAACCTGTTCGTTCTTTTAGCTTAGCAGTTCAATAGTTCGTCGATGCAGACACATTCGTGAACGACGATTGTGAATTTACTGAACGATTCTTTCCTATTTAGATCTTTTAAACAGATAATTCATAAGGTTAAGACTAACATTTGCGATTTAACCAACGACGAAATAGTTCTGATAGCTGAAAAATAACAAATGACAGAACTATTAAGAACGATTTTGACTGAACTTTTTCACTTGCTCTTTTAACTGTATCGTTCATCTGAACTAGTTCGTTCGCTAACTATACATCTTTAGTAAAGATACCACCAGGAATACCTATATATTTTGCCATGATCAACGTCTTTCGATGTGCTAATTATAAAAATCTGCCGTTCAATTCCGATGAAAAAAGAGTTCAAACTACTATGTTATGTTTGTTTCTATTATTTTTGCCAGCACTGAATATACAAAAAAATTATCAGTATAGCTATGTTTTGACATATCCCATATATAAGGTTAGCGACCAATTGTCAGTATACAGTGTGTAGTATTGGCAATATTGTAGTGTTCCGGGATATTGGAGAACAATTCCCTTTTTCTGAAAATTATCCAAGTATCTCTCCTTTTGGCCAATTCTGACCGTTTCTGGTCAACTGCTATCTTCAAACGGCCCAGTTGTTGACAGTAGAGATCATAATTTAGCGTTTGGCCATATGGAAGCAACTCATAGTAAATAATACCCTTCCGGTCCACCAAATACATAGCAGAACCTTTCTGGCCGTTAGTCCTAGTGTGGCCACCGTTTGAGGTGCTTGAGGTTCTTTAACCACGATCGTTTTGGCACAGGGTTATCGTATGTGATTCATTTCTCATCTCCAGTCTCCATCCGTTTAAGATATGAGTCTATCTCATTCCGTTTGTCCAAGGCTTCGAAAATGAACATTCGATCCATCCTATTTTTTCTGTTAATTGGTGTGTCACTCAAACATCGAGCTTCTTTTTGAATCCAGTTTTGTGTAAATGGTTTAAAACAGTGTTATGGCCGATTTTTAGCTTCTGGGCGATAATAATTTAATCGATTTTTTCGACATTTTCGACGGCCGGCCTAATGTATTTCTTTTTCCGCAACCTAACATTTTTCAATGGCAAATACAAAAATAGCTGATTTTGGGAAAACAAAAATATTTGACAGCAAGCACAAATTTGAGCAAAGTGTCCAAAATGTGAAAACCCAAAGAGGGAAACACGTAAGAGGACTTTCAGCCCTATTTAATTTTCGGTATTGTGAGAATTGTTTTTCAACCGTCAGGTGCTTTTTCAGCATGCTTAAGGTCCTACATTTTTCAAACCGGTTGCTTGATATTTCGTTTTCTCCTGGTAGCACTCTCCCTGTGTTTTTTGTTCTTACAATATGTTTATTTCGATAATGGAGATTCTATGGACGGTCCCATGTACGATATTTATAGAGTTCCAGCCACATTTCCCCAAAATTGACCACAGTTTATCATTTGGGCTTATCGATGGATTGAACATCTCCTCGCACAAAACATAAAAACAATATCTTGGAAATAATTCAGAAAATACACAACAGAAATAAAAAAAATATATAATCAAAGTAGGCCAAAAGTTTTCTCAATATACTCTGGCACAAGGCCTATATAAGTTCGGACAGTAAGGTCAGCTGATTATTAAGTTTGCTGTCAAATCATATTTTGAAACCTATACATACAAAATTATGTTAGACGTCAAAACGGAAATATTCATATATTGTCAACATTCAATAATATTTTAATTTTTATCGTCTTTGTGAAGCACATTTGGTCTATTTCAAGATTTTAAAGAACATTATTTAAAGGCGAAACAATTAATTTTCGCCTCGGCAAAAATATTGCCGCTAAATTAATTCGCTTACAGCCGACCTTATATAGGACTTGCTCTGGCAATTTAAATGTATGTTTTCTGGCATGTTAAATCAATCATTTTTTTGAAGCGAATATATTTTCAAATGTGACCAAATATGTTTTCCCATTACGTTATTTGACACTAATTGCCTGTTTGAAAAAATAAAATTTGTCAAATATCTGAGAGTAATGTGAACACAAAATCACGATTGTTCAAATTTTACATTTTTTAGGCAAACAAATTCAAACATATTTGAATCAAATATTTGCGTAGTGTGACCTTAGCTTTAGTTATCCCCATTATTGTTTATTACTATGGCAACTCTTGAAACTGATTCACAAAACATAGTTGCCATTCAGGTAAATTTGTTAACGCCGTTGACATTGCCGTACATCAGAGTCTATGTTTGCGACCTGTTTTCTCAATGGCAGTTATTACAGTATTTGTATTTGATTTATATGTAACTATTAAATTGTAAGAATATTGAATATCTAAGTCAAAATATGAATATATTTTTAATAAATATAATTGAAATTACATAATGAGAAGTACAAAGAGTAAAATTTGTTACTTTAAAAACCATTAAATAAATCCAAACTGCACTCGTCATATGTACTAAAGACATTTAGAAAGTTATTGTTACAATAAATCATATAATCAGATCCAAGTGTCGTCATCATACAAAAGTAGTGTGAGTTTCAACGGAAATCGTTCATTTTGGCCCATTGCACCAATCTAAATCAAAAAAGTAAACCTTGAACTAAAGCATGTAATTAATTAATGACGACCAGAACTTTTTAAAGCACATCTCCGACTCGTCTCAGATCTGCTCTGAACACACGCGTGTAGTCTTCGGCAGAATACTAGCCAACAGGCCAGAATTACAACAATCTGCAATGGAACTCTTTCTCAAAATAAAGGAAATAGGAATCAGCTCCTGGAACTGATCGGATTTCATATTCCATGATAAATGTCCTCAGTGTATTGGAAAAAAGTAAGCTTTTAAAGGTTTTGATTCAAAACCACCAGTGGTGTCATTCCAGAGGATTGGAGGATTATAAAGATAGCTCCTGTGCCTACAAGGAACAAGGATCCGACAATAATTACGAACTATAGACCGATAGCTTTGATGTGTCCACCACAGGAAATCCTAGAATCAGCTCTTAAGCAGTGTATTCAGGAACACTTGGAAAATAATTTGATACCGGGAAGCTCGAATGCGTACATGGCTGAGAAGTCCACCACAATGTGCATTAACGATCTAATATATACTATATAGAAAAAGCTTACGATAACACTGACATAGGCAAATTGTACCTGATTTTGTTCAGAATAGGACGATTGTAGCCTGTTCCAGTTTGGCGGCGAATTTTTTTTATCATATGTCATGTCCAATACTCATTATTTACAACTTGGCATCGGAGTTGCCTACGAGTTAGAGGTTCCAACTTGCTACGGCCAAGCAATTATCTAATGTGTTGCGTTCAACGTACCAGGTGTATCTTTAATTAAAAATAACCAACAAATTAACACCAGCTATGCAAAGGTATGGGTTAAATTTGAAACCTATTTTTTAACAAATAAAATATGTACTGATGTTCTTTTCTTTAAAGGAATTGCTAGTAAAAAATCAAAAGCTAATCAATAAGTGATAGTGCAGCTGGCGATGGAAAAAATAAATCATCTTCAAAATACAGGCTATGAACTTTTCTTCACAGACGGATCAGTGGCCGGAGACATTACGGGAGCTGTTTTTTACCATCTCAATTCACAACAATTAATTCTTTCTATGTCGAAAAAAAAAAATTATGTTCTATGTCCTCTGAATTGCTTGCTTTTCTAATGGTTGCGGAATATGCCGGAAACAGTGGCATTCAGGCTATGCATAATCAAAAACGTAGTAATTACCCGATTGATACCTTTATCAACATTACATTCCAGGTCATTCATCTATTAAATTCAATGAAATTGTAGATAGGGCAGCCAAAAATGCAATCAATGAAGGAACACTTCTAGAAATACTATGGCCAATGCCGGATGCAATCCATCAGAAGGCTAAGATTCTTTGGGATGAATGGGGTAATGATTATGTGCAAGTAGCAAGCAAATAACTCGAACGTTAGTGTAGGCGATATCCAACCGATGTGGGCACAAATCGAATTTAAATATAACTCTAGACAAAATCTATTTTAGGAATGTATTTGCATACATTTTAGAAACATTTAATACATTCTATCACGTCCAGAGCCTTACACGAGTATGAATGGGATAATTTAATATTATCATATTAAAAGAAACCCACATATTCTTTTATATATATCTTTGTTTTATTTACTGTAATTATCTATATATATAAAAGAGCTTAGTGTTAAGTGAGTGAGTGAGTGAGTGACTGACAGATCATCGCCCAGACGAAACGGCTAAAGCTAGAAGCTTGAAATTTTGAGTGTGGGTTGGTGTTGGTGTGTAGGCGTGAGATAAGGCTGGGTTTTTGGAAATTCGAACTAGAAGGGTACGAAAAGTACTAAAATGTACCAAATATGGTACCCTTTGTATTAGGCGAACGGGAAGAGCTAGAATTCTGAAATTTGGAATGCGGGTCACTGATGTAAAGTTAGGAAGATGTACAAAAGGATTTTTGGAAATTCGACCTATAAGTGTACTAAAAGTACTAAATTTAGTTCTATTTTTATATATATTGAACATATATAGCTCAAATCTTGAAATTTTATATGGAATAGAGGTTGGGAAGTGGTGTTGATGTATGGAAATGGTTTAAGATTTTCGTACGTATGTTTTTTTAAAAAGTACTAAATGGTACTAAATTTGGTACTATTTGCATTTAGTTGAGTGTATATAGATGGAATCCTGAAAATATCAATTAGGACTACTATTGGAGTACACGAATGAGGTAGCTTTAAAAAATTGTATATATGTGTACGAAAAGTACCAAATGGTACTAAATTTGGTGCAAGTTGGATTTACGTGAACATAGAGTCTTCAAATTGACTGTTGGAGTGTAGGATTGAGGTGTTTAAGAAATGGGTAATTATTGGTACTAAAAGTACTAAATTGTACTAAATTTAGTACTATTTGCATTTTGCTTGAACGAAAAGATGTGAAAACATCAAATTTGGAATTAATATTTATGTTAATGATTGAGCTATACCGAGAGACATATTTGGAAATTCGTATTTATGTGTACGAAAAGTACTAAACGGTACTATATTTGGTACAATTTGGATTTGGGTGAACGGGGAGAGCTGGAAACCTTAAATTTGAAACAATTAGTTAGTGAGTGACTGACAGATCATCGCCCAGACGAAACGGCTAAAGGTAGAAGCTTGAAATTTTGAGTGTGGGTTGGTGTTGGTGTGTAGGCGTGAGATAAGGCTGGGTTTTTGGAAATTCGAACTAGAAGGGTACGAAAAGTACTAAAATGTACCAAATATGGCACCCTTTTGTATTAGGCGAACGGGAAGAGCTAGAATTCTGAAATTTGGAATGTGGATCACTGATGTAAAGTTAGGAAGATGTACAAAAGCGTTTTTGGAAATTCGTACTAGAACGGTACGAAAAGTACTAAAAAGTACTAAATGTGATACCATTTGTATTTGACGAACCTGACGAGCTAGAACTCTGAAATTTGCATTGGTGGTCGCTGAGTGTAGGATATATGTATCAACGGGTTTTTGGAAATTCGAACTATAAATATCCGAAAAGTACTAAAATGTACTTAATTTTGTACAATTTCGTACCATGTGAATTGATAGAGCTAAAATCTTGAAATTTGGAATGCGAATTAGGGATGAGATGTAGAGTCCATTGAAGGAGATGGTTTTGGAAGCGTGTACTCATGTGTACAAAAAGTACTATATGATACTATATTTGGTACAAATTTAATTTGGAGATAAAAATCGAGCTGGAATCCTGAAATTTGAAATTAACATTACCGTCGGAGTGTAGGATTGGGAATGTACGTAATTTTGGATTTTTTTTACCCAGTTTCCGTAATTTTTATTCATGGGTACTAAATGGTACTAAATTTGGTACAATTTGAATTTTATGCAAACCAATAGAGCTAGAATCATGAAATTTGGAGTCAGGATCACTGTTGGGGTGTAAGATCGAGATATGTAGGAAGTTTTAAAAATTTTTGCTAATGTGTACTAAATTTGGTACAATTTGAATTGTGGGTGAACCGATAGAGTTGGAATCCTAAATCTTGGATTTAGGATCACTCTGGGGGTGAAAGTTTGAGTTAAGTGGGACGTTTTGGAAATTCGTACTACTGTGTACTAAATTTGGTACAATTTGAATTGTGAGTGAACCGAAAGAGTTGTAATCCTGAAACTTGGATTTAGCATCTATTTTTGGGGTAAGTAAGAAGTTTTCGAAATTCGTACTACTGTGTACTTAATATCGCACAATTTGAACTGTAGGTGAACCGATAGAGTTGGAATCCTGAAACTTGGATTTAGAATCACTGTGGGGGTGTAGGATTGGGATATTTAGGAAGTTTTGGAAATTGGTATAACTATGTACTAAATTTGGTACAATTTGAATTGAGGGTGAACCGATAGAGTTGGAATCCTGAAACTTGGATTTAGGATCACTGTGAGGGTGTAGGATTGGGGTCTGTAGGAAGTTTTGAAAATTCGTACTGCAGTGTACTAAATTTGGTACAAATTGAATTGTGAGTGAACCGATAAAGTTGTAATCCTGAAACTTGGATTTAGGATCAGTGTGGGGGTGTAGGATTGGGATATTTAGGAAGTTTTGGAAATTGGTACAACTATGTACTAAATTTGGTTCAATTTGAATTGTGGGTGAACCGATAGAGTTGGAATCCTGAAACTTGGATTTAGGATCATTGTGAGGGTGTAGGATTGGGGTCTGTAGGAAGTTTTGGAAATTCGTACTGCAGTGTACTAAATTTGGTACAAATTGAATTGTGAGTGAACCGATAGAGTTGTAATCCTGAAACTTGGATTTAGGGTCACTGTGGGGTTGTAGGGTTAGGGTAAGTAGCAGGTTTTGGAAATTCATACTACTGTGTACGAAATTTGGTACAATTTGGATTGTGTGTGAACCGATAGAGTTGGAATTCTGAAACTTGGATTTAGGATAACTGTGGGGGTGTGGGTTTAGTAAGAAGTATTGGAAATTCGTACTACTGTGTACTAAATTTAGTACATTTAAATTTGAATTTGGAATCATTATGGGGGTGTAGGATCGGGGTATGAAGGAAGTTTTGTTGGAGGTAGAAGGGTACGAAAAGTACTAAAATGTACCAAATATGGTACCCTTTTTATTAGCGAACGGGAAGAGCTAGAATTCTGAAATTTGGAATGTTGGTCACTGATGGAATGTTAGAAAGATGTGCAAAAGGGTTTTTGGAAATTCGACCTATAAGTGTACTAAAGGTACTAAACTTTACTGAATTTATTTTGTTGAAAAGATAGAACTGAAACCCTGAAATTTGGAATTAAGATTTCTGTTGAGGATTGAGCTATAGAGACATCTTTGGAAACTCGTATTCATGTGTACGGAAAGTACTAAACGGCACTAGATGGATTTGGGTGAACCAATAATTTGGACTAATGGTTGATGTTTGAATATAAAATTGAGATATGGAAGCATATCACCTACCAACTACTAAATAGTACTATATTTGGTACAACTTGATTACATGTGAACGGATAGAGCTGGACTCCCGAATTTTTTAATTAAAATTACTGTTGGAGTGTAGGATTGACATAGTTTAGGAAATGTTTAATTATAGAAACAAAAATTACTAAATGGTACCGAAAAACTTACAACTGTGTGAACGAATAGGGCTGTATTCTGAAATTTTGAATTAATATTACAGTTTGAGTGCAGAATTGAGATATGTCGGCAATTTTTTAAAATTCTTCATTATGGTAAATGGTAAAAAAATTTGGTACAATTTTGATTCGAGTTAACGGATAGAGATAGTAAACGTAAATTTGGAATTAAAATTACAAGATTAAGGAAGTATTGGAATTTCGTACTTATGGATACGAGAAGACCTAATTGGTACTAAATATGGTAAAATTCGTTTTGTGTGAGCGGGAATCCTAATATTTGGACTTAAAAATAAGGTTGGAGTGTAGGATGAGGTAGTTTTAAAAATACGTAAATATCTGTACTAAATGGTGCTAAGTTAATGCAATTTAGATTTGAGTGAAAGGATAGATATGGATGGATTTGAAAATAAAATTACTCTTATAGCAAAGGATTGAGACAGTGTTGGAAATTCGAACTCATGAGTACGAAAAGTACTAAATATGGTACAATTTGGATCTATGTGAAGAGATATTGCTGTTATCCTGAAATTAATGAATAAAATTACTGTTTCAGTGGGAAATTGAGGCAGTTTTAGAAACTCATACTTACGTCTACGAATAGTAATAAATGGTACAATTTGGATGTTGGTGATAGAGCTGGAATCTTTAAATGTGGACCTAAGGTTGTTATTGGAGTGCATGACTGAGGTATTTTTGGAAATTTGTACTTTGGGTACGACAACCAAAAAATTTGGTACAATTTGGACTTCGGTGAACGGGTAGAACTCGATTCCTGAATGTTGCAACTTAGGTTACTCTGGGAGTGTAGGAAAAGTACAGAATGGTACCAAATATGGTACAGTTTAGTGAACAAATAGAGCTGAAATTCTTAAATTTGGACTTACGATTGAAAGCAGGTTTGGAATATTGAGATTGGTTTGGTATATGGGTACGAAAAGTGCGGAATGGTTTCACACAGAGCTGAAATTCTTAAATTTGGACTATTTGAAAGAAGGATTGAGGTACATTTGGAAATTTGTACTTATGAGTACGAAAATCACTAAATTTGGAACAATTTGGACTATGGTGGAAGAAAATTCACTAAATTTGGAATAATTTGAATTTGGGTAACGGAGAGATCTGGAAACCTAAAATTTAGAATGTTGCTCATTGACAGAGAGTTAGAAAGAAGGACCAAAGGGTTTTTGGTACTAAATTTAGTGGAGGTGACGGTATAGAGGTACTCTTGAAAATGTATAATTATGTGTTCGAAAAGTTCTAAATGGAATTACATGTGGAACCTGTACGTTTTTGCTAAAGTGTGGATTTCGGAAAATAGTGCTTATGTGTATGAAGAGTACTTAATGGTAATAAACTTGATATTAAATGTAGGAACAGATTTGGAATTCAGAACTATAGTACAACTAATTATACGGCATTCACGATTTCCATATGAAATATTTTTTTATTCCCTTTCCGCATACGAAGTAGCGGGTACTTTGCTAGTAATTACTAATTTAGTTTTCAGATTGTATTTTTTTCTTAAATAATTTGTTGTATATATGTATATAACGTAAAACGTTAAAGCTTAGCTTACGGTAATGTAAATACACATTTAAGGAAAATTCTTGTTGACATATAATGTAAAAATATTTATATATATGTATACAGAAATAGAAATAATTAAATAAAAAACAATAATATAATTAAAGAAATACAGAAATTAATAATATAAAATATACAGAATAAAATACAATATTTATATACTGACTAGAAGTTAGGAAGTAGTAGTAGTTGTGGTGTTGTTGGTGGTGGTAGAACAAAACAAAAATCAATAGATTTTCGTCTTTTTGTATCGAGCGAAATTATAAAAACACAATTTTTACTTAAAAATAGGTGGGATTTTTTAAATGTTTTCGATTTTTCTTGTTGTTGTTTATTATTATTTTAGAATTGTATATATATTTTGCTAAACGCAATTATAAATATATTTTGTTATATATATTTATGGTATTTGTTTTAAAGTGGAATGATGGTATTTATTTTAGTTTGGAAATTTTTTTTTAGAAAAACAAATAAATAGTTTTGGGGGAGGTTGATTACTTTTTTTTCAAACTTATTCACTAAAATAATCTTATTATTAATAGTAATGTGTATAAGTTCTATTTATATATAAATATATGGTTTGTTTTAAAAGATAAATCTTGGGCGAGGATTTTGAGTAAATTATGGATATGTTAGGACCTAGGTAAAATGTATATAAGTAAATAAAATTTATTATGAGTCTTTAGATATTCTCTGCGTGTGTGTGAAACAAGTTGGAATAGATTAGGTAAAATTTGGTTTTAATAAAGGAATTTTCTTTAGGATTATTTATGCTATAATACCAAGGACTACTAGTCATAACTGTTCCTATTGATTGTAGACCTATTAGCCTAAAATCGTTTGTATTTAAAACATTGGTTTTTAACCTTTAGTGCTATAGACCATAGTCTAGAGGAACAGAGTAGGTATGGTGATTCAAAAATGTTTGGTTCGAAATTGTGTTATATCCTCCTCAATTATATCGGTCCTCATATAATGATAACTCGAAATGTTCGGTAATTCCCACACGATATTATCAATATTGGCCCTGGATGTCCTCCAGGGACGTACGCATACAAATTTTTTTTTGCTAGAATTAAAATTTTTATATTGAACCAGCAGCTCCGACGCCACCCAAATGAAATCCTGTGCACGTTATCGATGGCCTCATATAATTTTTCCCTCTAAATTGTAGTATAGTTTTGCGATTTTAGGAAAAATCTCCATTAAAAAAATAGGTTTACAACAATCGCTTGGTACAATTATTGGTATAGTTATAGCTTTTGGTATGTTTCCTATATTTATATTTCAAGTAACTATCGGTATACCTAAAGTTCGACCCGGCCGAACTTAAGGCATTTCCACTTCTTTTAAATTGGTTTACAAGGACCACATGACTTGGATTTTAAAAATTTTTCATGGACTAACAGGATTACTACTGCTAATAGAACTACCAGATATTTTTTTGGAAACTAGTTTTTAAGGACTAAACTATTTTTAAAAACTGACAGATTCAAAAAAAGATTTTTTAAATGAAACAGTTTCCAATTCTTTTGGAGTAGTCCATGTAAAAAAGTTTTTCGAATCCTCATGGCCCTTTGAGCTAGGTTCTCGTTTATGAAATAAATTGAATTGGATTCATCATCTTGGGTGGAGTTATGAATGGGGGGTAGGGTTTTAGCTGAAGCTATTATTGAAAATTCAAAATTTAACTGTGTTGACAATACTTCACCGATTAGAATTCGATGCCCCTGGGGTTTAGAAACCACATTTTTAAAATAGGCCGCCAATGGAAGCGATTTGTCATTAACCTCAAAATATGTGAATAGCATTTCAAATCTTGCCAAATTCGTTATCACCTACCATTCCAACTTGTCTCTCCTTCTCATTCTTTTCGCGTGGTACTATCTTCATTTAATCATCAAAAAATAATATTTCCAATATTCGCTTTTGTACACTTTTACGCCTCTCCTTGGACATTTTCAATAGTTCGGTGGTCACCAGCTCACCCAACAACTGTTCCGAACTACGTTGGACCGTCGGTGTTGGCGGTGGTGTTTGTGGCACTTGAAATTTACCAAATTGTTGATGTTGTTGCTGGTGCTGCTGTTGTTGTTGCTGCAGATTATTTTGATGTTGCGGTAATTGTTGATACAGTTGGAAAAGGAAGTCTGCATTTGTTGGAAACATGGCGGCCGTCGGTTGATTGACACCATTTGGTGTATTTGTATTGAGGTGTGTTGAATTGGAACGTTGTAAAGCGTTGGTGGAGGAGGCATTTGAGGGTGCCGGTGATGCTGCTGGTGGTATGCTATTGAAGGGATTTTCGGCATTGGCGGTATCCGTAAGTATACTTTGGGGTTGCATCATGGATGCACTGTTTTCATCGGAATCTTCATCAGATTCTTCGCCATTGCCTGTTATACCATTGGTGCCACCAAATTGTGAATTGTTGGAGTTGTTAAGCTGATGATGATGATTATTATTATGGGCTAAACTATTGTGATGTATACTGCCATTGTGATGAAGGGCATTTTCCGTGGACGAGTTGTTTAATTGTACTCTAGGTTTTTTCGTATAATTACTACTACTCGATGAATCCATATCCTCATGTTGAGAGTCATTGAAATGCTGTCCATTGAAGTGATTGCCATTGCCAAGGTCACTGCCACCACCGGCAGCCGTCGATGAGGCTCCTGAATTATTGAGGTTATTTGCGGAGGCAGAGGAGGCGGTATGATGATTGGGTGTAGATGTCGAGTGACCAGCACTGTTTGAACCATTTTGTGTTGCTCCCAATGGTGAGGAAAGCGGTGATTTCATAGATGACGATGACGAGTGCAGACCACCATTGTTACCATTCGTTGTGGCCGTATTGGCCACCACAGCCGATAAAGCACTGGTGGCAGCATCACGAAAATGTTCATTGTATGTTTGTAGCATGGGTGTTAGTTGGCCATGTTGTGAGGCTACGGCGGCAGCAAAATCACGAAATACTTGATCGGCTTCGATTTTAACACGACTATCACCCTCCAAGGCGGAGGCAGCAGCCGCTGCTGTACTTAACGCGTTCATGGCATGTTGTTGATCCTGAAAATGATGATGTTGACCAAAATGACCAATATTTTTAAGGGAACTATTCGATTTTGAGTCCATATTGTAATCATTGAAACTAGAACCGTTCGTCGAATGGGGAGAAGTGAGGAAATTCGGCACATTTCGATATGATTTGCGGGGCTGTATATGTTGATCGAGAAATTTCATTTTTTCCAAATATGGCCTCGAGAGATGTTCGTAAACGGGTGGATCGCCTTGTTTACGTTGGCTGACATAACGTTCACGTAAATATTTCCATCGTTTTTTACACGTTTCCACTGGAAAACAAAAGAATGATAGGGAAAAGTTATTTTTTTTTTCTAATATTATTATTCAATAAAAAATTAAAAATTATTTATACAAAATAAGGAATTATATGCAAAATTTGAAAAAAATACGAATTCAAGGAACAAACACTATGGGTTTCAAAACTGTTTAATTTATTATTTTTTCTACAGCGAACAAATTCGTTCATTTCAAATTTTACAGAAACAAATAATTTATTTATTTATTTTTCTAATTTCAAAACTTAATTTAATTTAACTAATTACTAAAATCTACTTAAATCATAAATAAAACATTTATTTTTTTAATTTCAAAACTATTTTATTATTTTGTTAGAGAAAACCTATGATTTGTACTAATTCACTCGGATCCGTTCATTTCAAATTTTACAATTATATATTTTTTTTAAATTTTCTATTTAAATAAATCTTACAATAAAACAATTCCAAATATGGTGTTTTGAATATGATATTATCTTTTATTTGTTTCTCCAGCATTTTTCCAATGTCTTTTCAAATATGTTTATAACGAAAATTTTTAAATTCAAAATTCACTTTTCACATTTAGAGGTAACGAATTTTTCTTTTTTCTGAACACCAAAAAAGGGTTGTAGCTGGGAAACTGTTAATCCAATACTGTGGATTTTGCAAATTTTTTCCACACTTCTTTTTTTTTGGGGGTTTTTTGCAAGTGCTGAAAGTCACCCACATTTACAGCAAATACAAAACAAAAAATGAAGTTTAGTTTTTTTTATTTTCTTCTCATTCCTCCCCTGCGGCAGGAGCTAGCAAACTAAATCACAGGGTTATGGAAAACCTCTTTTGTTTTTTGTTTTTGTAATATGTATATTCGGTATAGGAATAAAACACAGGCTTTAGGTTTCCCCCCATCCCTTTTTTCGTTACAGGCTGCTGCAGGGGGAGGAAGCAGTAATTAAAGCATTTTTTATGTGAGTGGTTATTTGCAAAATCTCTGGGGTATTTATGAGACAGGAGTAGAAGAAGAATGTAATGAACGAAAAAAACGTTATGGGGTTGCATATTTTTTATGTAAAAGCAGGCAGGCCAGGCCGGGCACAAACGTTTTGCTTTAGTGAGTTTTTTTATTGGCACAACATGTGCCAGATTTCAAAAAACCTGTGTGGTGTATGGTGGTGGTTTTTTGTTCAGTTATGAATTCATTACCGACAGACAAGGCACCCACAGTTTTTGTTTTATTTTGGTTTTAATTGAGTTCAATAATATTTCCTGCTCTTGAGGCGTAAAGTATGAGTGAAATTTTTTTCAACGAAACAAACTCAAAATCTTTCTGAAGAGGAATAATTATGAATGGCAATTATTATTTTTTTGTTATGAATGAATTGAGTGTTTTTTTGAAAAAGGACCCTTGTTTTTTATGTACAAATATCTCATGGATAAAGAGAGAGGGGTGTTTTTTCATAACTTTTATCTTCCTTGTGGTAGTGGTTAGTTATTATCAGCTATTGTGTATGGATAAATTATGAAACCATTTTTTATTCACTTTTTAGTTTGATGATAATTTGAAAGAGTGCAAATTTTGTATTTCTGCAGTATTGGTATATCATTACCTTTATTGCCACAAAGATATTTTGTTATAAAATATAATCGAATTAAATTATTTATTGTAAAATTTAAATTATAATATTTTTAATAAAATTTGCTAAAAAAAACTTTCTTGAAAGGGTCATTGTAACATTGACTTAAAACCGATTATTTCTGAGGGCATTCAAAATTAACAATTTTTGGAATTATCAGAAGATTCTGAAATTACCCTGTTCCACTGATCTATTTATTGAAGATTTGAAATGCGGAGCCTCTAAACTAAATTTCCTTTACCCGGTTAATATGTTGTTGGTTTGAAACTCTTTTTAGAAGCCAAATACAGTTAATTCTACGGTAATGGTACAGTTTTTTACTGTCAAAAATTATCTCTAAATAATTCATCCGATCTGCAGATTGTGGATTCTGTTGGATCACCAAATGGCTATTGAATTGACAAGTTCACAAGGTCAACAACGAGAAGACAGGCATTTGATGGCTTGAGCAGCCTAAATGCAGAACATTAAAATCCATCTGGTCGGAGTTTTCACGACGCAGATCTATCTCATTGTTATCACTGAGAAACAGCTAACAAGTGGAAACGGCGTTAAGTTCGGCCGGGCCGAGCTTTCTAGGTGTATTAGAACCTCCGACAGGTTTCTCCTTCTTTGAATGGACTACTGTGGGGATCTTTCAATCAAGAAATCCCTCTCAATATCATTCGGATAGATCCTGGAGAACTTCCGGATGAATTTAAGGTTCCTCCTGATTAAAAGGAGCTCCTTTCCCGTGATGGCTCCATAGAATGTGCTGTATGTGAGGGATTGAGGTCGACCATGGCATAGCCTCTTACCATGGCAAGGACTTGGCAGCTAAGCCTGAATAAGCTTGTTGAGGCGCCCAGGTATCAACAAGGCTCCGTTCTAATACAGTCGGGACCCTGACTGCAAACCGTAGTACGCTGTTTGGTACGAGGTCGCATGACACCCCCGCGTTAGGCGGGTCACTTTGAAAGGTAATGACCCAAACCTTTGAGATGGTTATTTAGGGGCGCCATTCTCGCCTCGTAAGCCCAGGGATCATAGGCACTTGGTCATTTCCTCCGAGACTCTCCCCCTGAGCCCGCTGATTGTCCGCGACTGTTTATTTGTTATTCACAGCTACCCAATGACTATCCGCAACCTGTGGACGCGTCCATTAGTATTCAGCTCTGCTCCCCGAAGGCGCCCAAGAATAAGTAATTCGATAAATATACCTATAGTTTCTTCAAATAAAAAAGGGAACATATGAAAACTTTCATTGCAAAAAAAAAGGGAATTAGGAATTACCGATGGTTAAGCCTAAATGCGGGCCGAAATAGTTCATTCTCGATCCTGACGCTCTAGTTTTTTTATCACGATATCCACTGAAGGTAGAATAATTACAACAACAGTGGATAAATGGGCCAAATCGTCTTAGAATTCCATACTTTAAAATACAGAATATTCCCCCTACTATCGTGCAATATGACTATATGGAGACAAATCAGTTAACTATTTTAATATAAAAAAATGGGGTTATGTGGGCAGTACCCCTAAAAGGCGATGAATAATAATAGTCAAAGATAGTCACCGGTTCAACGATCTCTGCATCCAGACTTTTTATCAAATTCGCTGCCTTCCAAATAAAGGAATTGAGATAGATCACAAAGGAATTGAGATAGATCGCCAAAATTTTGCATACAGTCGTCTTTTGTCTGCAGGCAGGGCAAGTTCGAAGATGGGCTATATCGGTTCACGTTTAGGTATGGCTCCCATATAAGGGTATCGGTATTTTGGGGTTCTTGAGCGCTTTTTTCAACAGAATTCGCTAAAATTTGGAACATTATGTTCATATTGGGTACTAGGTATCTCCACTAAAAATTATAAATATCGGCCCATTTTTTCTGGTACCCCCCACGTAACGGGGTCCCTAATTTTCAGTATTTTGGGGGTTTTGATCGCATTTTTCGAAACGAATTGGCTGTAATTTAGTACATTGAGTTTTTATTGGGTAGCAAATCTCTCCACATTTTTTCTGGTAGTCCCCATATAAGGGTACCCCCGAATTTTCTGTATTTTGAAGTTCTTGAGCGCGTTTTTCAACCGAATTCGCTGTAATTTGGTATTTTGTTGTCGTATATGATAACAAATCTCCCTACCAAAAATTATTAATACTCACCCCCTTTTTGGGGTAGTCTTCATCTAATCCTCTTTCTAATATTAAAATAGTTAGCTGATTTGTTCCGTGTGTTTGAGTTGTCCCCATATAGGCATATTCAACAATAGTATGGAGGATAGTCTTTACTCGGAATAGTGAATTCCACACTTTGTAGGTTAAAGTGTGGAATTCTAAGACGATTTAGTCATCTGTTGTAATCATTCTGCCTTCTAAAGATATTGTGATAAAAAAGTCGAACCTGAAGGTAATGAAATATATCGATATAATGATACCTCCTCAAGGAAAGAATTGAGATACAAAACTAACATATTGGGTTCGAAATTGACATATATCGGTCATTAAGTAGACATAGCCTTCATTAAATGATAACCCCAAATATTTGCTACTTCGTACACTATGTAATCAATATTGGTCCCCCTTGGGCATAGCCTCATATAACTTTGGACTCGGCTGGCAGAACTTAACGCTTTTTTCACTCGTTTAAATTTATCATTAATCAAAAATGAGCATTGTCTCTGCATTCTTGATACATTATTTTTCAGGCATTTGCATTCAATTCAATTTGCCATGTTAAAGCAACTTTGGCTTATAACTCTTCAGAGTAAAATATTCTCAATACATAGCACTCAATTTCCAATTTTTTATGAACAATTGAAAGAAGGGTGATTTTTGTTGATAATATGTTGATTCGTGTTAGGAATTGAGTTTCAATATCTAATAAGATCATGCTGATTACAAAATACATCAATTGGAATATGTTTTCTTTTCATTTGGAGAAATATACAAAACACCTTACCTAGAATTGAGGAAATAATTAAAATTGAACATAGAATTAATTTAATTAAAATTACAACAACACTTACCATCACTTCGTAACTTTAATGCTATAGCCTGCCAGGCTTCATCTTTTGTCTCATATTTATTGCCATTGGGATTTTGACCATTTACACTGCCATTGAGGTAATATTTCTGACGATTGTATATAACCGCATGTAAAGCTACTTCATCGATTAATTGTTCATCCATTGTTAAGTTACATACAAAGGCGCGCGCTACTGGAGAGGAGAAAACAAACACCAGGGGCAAGACACAATACCAAATAACTTCTGCTGTAGCTGTTTGGGGCTCCTGTTTTTCAGTTCGTGGATTGTAATTTTAATTTAAATCACTACTTTTCACACGGAGAGATCGAGTGAGTTACACAAAGTTTTTTCATAAAAATTCCTTTTTCATCATGTAATTAAAGTTTAATTAATTTAATTAGCAAGTTATGTGACGACACAGAAGACAACATACGACCGACGAAAGAATCAATCTTGCTGCTGCTTGTACAACACACAAAAAATATACGGGTTACAAAGGCGGCATTTTGATACATTTACGGCTTCCTCTGGTCATTTCCACACACAAACACACATCACTGCTCGAGTTTAAACACATAATCTGAGATTTATTCACATGAATTTAATAGCTTTCAATTGAACATTCCACCTAATTTACTTGTGGCGCTTTTCTTTTTCTTTCCACTAAGGTGCTAATTGTTTTTTTCGACGATTTTTTTGGTGGCCCCGTACAAAAAAAAACCAAAACAAACCCGTTGTCCGAAGTTGGCTGCAGTCGTGGAGTTGCCGTCACAATTGTTCAGGGTTGACTAATCACGATTTAATGATTGCCAGTGTTGGGAATGTTTATGTTGAGTGCAAAGTGTGCCTGCTAAAGCAAGTGGATGAATTGAGTGAAAACATTTGTATTGAGTGGATATTTGAAATGGTTGCAGATTTTTTTTTTATGAAATTGGGGGATGCTTTTTTAGCAATTAGATGATGGTGTTTTTTTTAGCATGTTTTGTTTTCTCAGAAGACTTTTTTAGGATTTTGGCTTGTTGGAGTTTTGCATAACCAAAAATGGAGATTGAATGATAGAAAAGAAAAGTATAGACATATTATAAATAAAAAAATGATATTGTAAAAAAATGTTGCGTATAAATTAAAAAAATAGGTCGAATAGCTAAATTTTATTTTTGTGTTTAACCCTGATAACGCCACAGATTTGTGCTTCAAAATCTTAAATATAATATTAAAATGATATTAAAATTAATTTTTTTAAATAAAAATTTTTGAATAAAATTTAGATTTGGCATAGAAAAATATACAAGAATAACATAAAATTGTTTATAGAAATTCACTGTGATACGGTTGTTTGTTGTCATTTTTGGTCTTTTTTTTTAAAGGACGGAGGTGCCAAATGAGTTAATGATGACATATCACACAAAGGAGTACAGTTTGTCGTACTTTTTACACCCTCCACAGTTGCATCGAGGGTATATTAATTTTGTCATCGAAGTATTCACTTAGGATCCTATAAAGTATAAACATTCTTGATCTGGTTAAAATTGCAAAGGAATTGACATAAGCTGCTGTAGTTTGCATATATTTGTTTTTGTCTGCCGTCAGGTTATGTACGATGACTGCACACAGTGTCACGACCGCGGCAAAAATTTTCAAAACCAACTTCCTCGGAGGACAAATTTATTGATGAGAATTGATAGAAAACAAGTAGAATAAATATGAAATTTGGTATTGATACGTCAAGTAGTTTTCTATATAGTAGTTCAATTCTGATAATTGTTGGTAAACTGCTTTTTCATATTTTTTTTTTGTCGAAAAATGGGTAAATTTTTCTGATGCTAAAATCTTTAAATGTTTAAATTAACGTTTATTATAAAAGTGTTTAATTTGGCTGCTTGGGATGTTAAAAAGTAGGATTCACTTCTGTTTTTATGTAAATAGAGACAATATGGAGTTTACACCTATCCATGCCTGTAGTACTTAGTTCATATAATTTGTAAAGCAAATTTTGAAATTAGTGGAGTAGAACAAAAGAGTTTAAAAAGGTTTCGTCCTAATTATTTTTATTTGAGTTATGAAAAGAGTGTTCTTCAACGTGTAAAAGTGACTACCATATTATAAATATGACATATTCTAGAAATAGTTAGAAGAAGTTAAACCTTTCGGTGTCAAAAAAAAAAAAAAAAAATTGTCGGAATAAAAATCTAAATTTTTGTATTTAAGATCATATAAAGGCACAGAATTTAGAAAAAATAGCAATTTTCATTTTAACCCTCGGCCAGGTTCGTCTGTCTTTCACAAAAACAATATTAACTCAATATTAACAAAAACATCAAAGTATAATCGAATTAGTATTTAGATATAGCTCCCATATATAATTTCGTCCGATTTAAGGTAAACGGTGCACCAAAGTCCCTAAATATTTTTCGATTTGCACGAAATTTGGCACAGCCTACTGAATTAAGCTTAGAATTATGTGTGCTAATTTTCGTGAAAATCGGTTAAGATTTAGATATATTATCGTTCGATTTAAGATGAATGGTGCACCAAAGTTGTGAGAGAGTTGTATTTTTTCGTACAAGAACTGCGTTGCATCTCATTAGTATCATGATTTCGATCATGATTTATAATAAACCCTGCCACACAATGATTTAAATTTGTATGATAAATCGTGGAAAATTCAGCCTGATTAAGAAAATAACCCCTGATTCAGGTTTTAATCATGATTAAATTTTATATGTAAATCCGCTTTAAGGCATGAATTCGCCTGCCTGTTATCCTTATAAACAAACCTTGCTAAAAATTAAAACGAAAAATTTATCATAATTTATCATATGTTCATAATTTATCATATGCCTGTTATCACATGTTCAACATTTGTTCTTGCTGTCCCTTCATTATGAAAAATGTATACTTTTTTATTTCCTCCTTAGTTATATACTTACCGCTGATGGCAAAATAACAAGCTATTCATGCTTTGAAAAATTTCTAAAGATCGAAAACCGGAAAATTAATTATATGGCGCTTTGGTATTTATAAAGTCCATCTTCGAATTTGACAGCAAACATAGACCTAAGACAGATTAGGCTTGGAACCATTTATGAATTAGGAGGGACAACCGTCCATGACCTAATCGTAGTTGTGGATTATGCTAATGACACGATTTACATATCCGGAATCATATATCACTGGCTTAACGTGAAAAGTCAATAAGTACACTTCTTCTGGATGTTGAGATTTTGATACAGAAATGTTCAATAAGTAACAAGTGAAAAGGCGTTGAGTTCGGACGGGCCGAACTTTGGATACCCTCCACCATAGATATACTGACAGGTACTTGAAATAAAAATATAGGAAACATACCAAAATGTGTACCTATACCGACATTCCTACAAACCGATTATGGTTCTAAGTATTGGTCCTAGAAACATGGGGTTCTTTGGCCTAATTTTTTTTCAAAAATTTTTGACTTCATCTAAACTTATTACTTTTTCCAAAATTACTTCAAGTTCGAACATGGGGAATATCGGTCCACTCCTTCTGATACCTCCCACACAGGGGCTAGGCCTAAATGCGGGTTACACTTCATATACATGAATATATATAATGTAAATTATCAAGACTTATGTTATGTTTTTTTTTCGTATCTTCCGCATATGAAATGATTACAACAGAGTCTTAGAACCAAATCCAAACACGGAACAAATCATATAACTATTTTAATACAAACCAGTGAGCGGAGCAGTATAGTCGGACGGGGCCGATCATACGATACCCTACACAACTACTACGGAACTCAATTTTTTTCGACTGGGCAATATTTCGTATTATTTGCACCCACTTGCCCGATTACAGGTAAACAGCACCTCTTCATCACACTGACATATTTTGCTGAATATTACGAGTATTCAGTACAGCTATTGTCCAGATTCCCTTCATCGTGGGTTGTGTTGTGATGTTCGGCTTCCATTTGTGGTCTATAGATCGACTCGAAAATATCACAAAAAATTAAGTTTTCGGTCCACTTCATTCCAAAATTATTATCTGATCATCACCGAAAATTATAGACGTTGTCCTTGACCATAACTGGAACCTCATGGAACATTTCAAAAGCGATCAGCGCTATAGTTCCGCTCTATAGAGTGATAATGGGTTACTAAATAATATACGAATACGGATATACCTGTAAATATTTAGGTGTAACTCCCACATTCGAGCACATACAACAATATAATTCGTATTAATTTAAAGGTCAACCACTCATCTTGGATATAATATAAACTTCTCGGGCCTATGTCCTTCAGGGGTAATTATATACGCTATAGAATACAAATTTTGTCATTTTTCACACAAAAGTCAAGGTCCATTTGACCCGCTAAATATTGGCCGATCTTTATGAAAACAGGAATGCTTATTCTTTGGCCTGTTCCCCTTCTCCATGGAAAATTTCACGATGTTCGGGCCATTATTGCGGCCTCTGGAGCGACCAGAAAACCCAACAAAAATTTAGTACTTAGTCCATTTCATCCCCTAAATATTAGGCGATATTTCCCAAATAGGGGACTTCATTGGCCAGAACCCATCCTGCATGCAAAATTTTGTGAAGATTGGTCCATAACTGTGGCCTGTATCGTGTTTACAAATTATAATGGATAGACTGACGAGATATGACGATCGGTATACTTAAAGGTGGGTCTGGGACCAATATTTCGCGGCGTTAAAAACTTTTGGGGCTGCACAAAGCTATAATACCCTGACAACATAGTTGTGTATGGTTTAAATAGTGGGTTATATGGGGATGACCCCAAAAAGGGGGCGAATAATAAACATTTTTGGTAGGGAGATTTTTTACCATGCAAAATACCAAATTGCAGCGAATTCGGTTGAAAATACGCTTAAGAACCCCAAAATACCGCAAATTGGGGGTATTCTTATATGGGGCTATCCGAAAAAATGGACATATATTTATAATTTTTTGTGGAGAGATTTGGTACCTATTAGGAACTCAAAATACTAAATTACAGCCAATTCAGTGGAAAAATACGATCAAAACCTCCAAAATACTTAAAATTAGAGGGTATCGTAATATGGGGTCTATCAAAAAAAGTGGACCTATATCTATAATTTTTTTGTGGAGACATTTAGTAGACAATAAGAACCCAATGTACCAAATTTCGGTTGAAAAACGCGCTCAAGAACCCCAAAATGCCGAAAATTGGGGGATACTGTTATATGGGAGCTATGCCTAAACTTGGACCGATATATCCCATCTTCGAACTTGACCTGCCTGCAGACATAATACAAACCTATACATAATTTCAGCACCCTATATCAATTCCTTCAGAAGATAGCGTGATTACAACAGACGGTCGAACTTGACCTGCCTGCAGACATAAGACAAACCTATACATAATTTCAGCACCCTATATCAATTCCTTCAGAAGATAGCGTGATCGTCTTAGAATTTTACCCTGATCAAGAATGTATATACTTTATAGGGTCGGAAATGAATATTTCGATGAGTTACAAAAGGAATGACATAATTAATATACCCTCCATACATTGGTGGAGGGTATAAAAATACATCGATTTAATAAAAAAATCTACAATTATCTCATTTGTTGCTTTGGTTTTGTAGTGATGAGTAAAGGCGAATTTTATTTCGGTTATTTTTGTTTCTCCCGTAAAATATGGACTTATTGCCTTTATATGTTAAGCTAGCTATAGGTGTTCATACCTATAGTTATCACGTTATACAAAAACAGTTTTTATCGTTAATAAACAACATTAACCATAATGCTTCGAGATTTAGTCATTGAAAATCTAGAAAGGGACAGATAGTAAGCTTATATAAAGAAAGAAACTGTATAGGATAAGCCTTTATATACATGTTGAAATAAATTATTATATAATAATATAATTTATTTCAATATGTTCAAATATGTCATTCGTTGTACGTAAATATTTACGGGTTCAAATCCAAATTTTATTTTAAAATTATCAAATAGAGAGTTGCTGGTGTTGTTACCATCGTTTTAGTAAATGAGACCTACATTAATAATTATGTCATGGTAAACACATTAGAAATATAATAATGTCGCATTCTAATCCATTTAAAAAAAGAATTATAAATCATGAGATTTAGATAGATCATTGGCAGGAAGCCAGGGTAGTCTTCATACCCAAGCCCGGCAAGGCAAACTACGCAACACCAAAAGCCTACCGGCCAATTAGCCTTACTTCATTTTTACTCAAAACCTTGGAACGGACAATCGACACCATGTTAAAGAGCAGCATCCCCAATGACATGCTGAAATATAAACAACATGCGTACGTAAAGGGGAGATCAGTGGAAACCGCTTTACATGAGGTAGTACACCACATTGAAGGAACTTTCGATAAGAAAATGTACACTATAGCAGTCTGTATTGACATCGAAGGAGCCTTTAATAATGTCAGCACCGAAACACTTATCCAATCCTTAGAAGCCTTTAGTGTTGACCAGGCAATTATAGACTGGGTCAACCATATGCTAAGGAATAGATGGATAAACTGTAGCCTACAAGAAATAACTTTAAGGGACAAAGTAGGACAAGGGACACCGCAGGGAGGGATACTGTCACCACTCCTGTGGGTCACCACTATCAGTAGTCTCTTAAGGAACTTAACCGAGGATGGTTTTGAACCAGTCTGTTATGCAGACGACGTTATAATACTTCTAAGGGGAAAGAACTCTAACTTACTATGCAGGAAGGCTGAAACGGCGTTAAGCATCGCTTTTAAGGGAACCCCCCCATTCTCGATTTTAATTTTTCAAGATTTTCAATGGGCTGGTAAATCAATACCAATGCTTGTTAAGGTTTGTAACTTTGCACATATATATTTGAAGATTTAAAAGAGAAGAAAAATAATTTACAAAAAATTTTTGTTATTGTTTTGTTGTTGTTTTTTGTAATTAAAGAGAAGTCCGTATTTTTGATGGCGGGCATGATAACTCCTCACTGGAACATCGGAATCCGAAAAGAGTACATGTCTGGCTCTCGTATGAACTAAGATTATTGACTTCGCTCTAAAATTAATAAAATGGCGGACCTCTGAAAAAAATATTTTTGGAAAATCGCCGATTTTTGACCAAAAACCAAATTAAACCAGTGAGCGGAGCAGTATAGTCGGACGGGGCCGACCATACGATACCCTACACAACTACCACGAACTCTAAGTTTCTGAGGATGTTTATTCCGAGTCGGAGTAATATTTCGTGATATTTGCCCCCTCTTGTCCGATTAGAGGTTAACAACACCTCCTCCTTACTTTTTTCGAATATTCAGTACAGTCCTTCTAATTACTTGTCCAGATTACCTTCACGGTGGGTTGTGTTGTGATTTTCGGATTATACTCTACTTGAAAACACACAAAAAATTATGTTTTCGGTCCATTTCATCCCAAAATTTTAATCTGATCATCACCGAAAATTGTAGGCGTTGTTCTTGACCATAACTGGAACTTCGTGAAAAATTTCAAAGCCATCAGCGCGATATTTCTCCCTCTAATGTGGTAATGGGTTACTAAATAATATCTGAATACGTAAGCACCTGTAAATATTTGACTGTAACTCCCACATCTGAGTAGATACATCACTATATTTGGTATCAATTTAAAGGCCAACCACTCCTCTTGGATATGCTATCAACTCCTGGGGTCTACATTCTCCAGGAGTAAATATATATGCCATAGACTACAAATTTTGTCATTTTTCACACAAAAGTCAGGGTCCATTTGCCCCGCTAAATATTGACCGATCTTTATCAAAACATGCATGCTTATTCTCTGGCCCGATCCCCTTCTCCATGCAAAAATTCGCGGTGTTTGGGCCATAATTGCGGCCTCTGGAGCGACCAGAAAAACCGACAAAAATTTAGTATTTGGTCCATTTCATCCCCTAAATATTAACTGATCTTTTCCAAAAACAATAGGGGTCTTCATTGGCCAGAACCCATCCTACATGCAAAATTTCGTGAAGATTGGTCCATAACTGTGGCCTGTATCGTGTTTACAAATTATAATGGACAGACGGACGGACGGACGGACGGACACACATGTCTAGATCGACTCAGCTAGTCGAGATATGACGATCGGTATACTTAAAGGTGGGTCTAGGACCAATATTTCGCGGCGTTACAAACATTTAGGGCTGCACAAAGCTATAATACCCTGACAACATAGTTGTGTAGGGTATAAAAATAAGGATGATCTTCACCGATTGGCTTTATCCTAGTTCATACGATAGCTATACACTCATAGATTGGGTTATTAGTTTTTGAGTTATCGTGCCCGCCATTCGGAAAAAAGAGAAAAACGCGTTTAAAGTTTGAGAAGCCCTTCAGCCGTCATTTGATGCTGACACAATAAATCGGCTATATCTTCAAGAGTTCTTTAGATTTTCACTTGAAATTTTGTAGGGACATTCTTGAATTAGTGTAGATTCGAATTAAGTCAAAAAAATTTTTGACCCCGAGAATGGGGGGGGGGGGTCCCTCTAAGGAATAAAAAAAAAATTAGCTGCGGAGACCTACGGTTCTAAGAGTTATTTAACTTTTTTGGTAACCACCTTATGAAAGATATGGCATATTCAAGAAATGGTTAGAAGCGAATGGTCCAATATGTTATGTATAAAATTAAATAAGTTATTGAGGGCCAAATAGGAAGGACACGATGGATTCAGAACATAGTTATCATACAATATTTTGCATAAAATTTGCAATTACGTGGTAAAAATGTTATTCGATGCGGAGATATGGGAGAATTGGTTTTAAAATATATGTTTTAAATATATTTTCAGTCAATTTGAAGATTATACTTATTTATCAGATTATTTGAGACATAATTCTATAATCTAAATATAGAGGTCGCACATGAATTACCTTTGTGGAAAGTTCATACAGAAAAATATTACTTCGTGTCATGGGATATGCAAAGGGCAATACCTTTTGAGCGACTTTCACAAGATGCTAACAAGCCATGCCACAAAATAATTTGTAGCAAACCGAACTTTTGTTAAAGCCAATCAAATAAGGAGTTTATTTAGTATTTTATATTACAATCCGACCTTGTATTATCCTTAAACAGCCAAACAGTTAAGGCCCGAAATTATAACATGGATGATACTAAATCGTACATTTGGGAAGACAATATTTTATATATAGCTCTGATGTGTGTTCTGAAAATTTTGTGAATGATAGAAAAGTAATTTATAGTAACTAAAGTATATCAAATATTTTATTATAATAAAAATAACAACAAGTGGAAAAGCGTTAAGTTCGGCCCTCCACCCTCCCTACACCATATATATATATATATATTATTACAGGTACTCGAAATAAAAATATAGGAAATATACCAAAAAGTGTACCTATACCGATATTTCTACAAACCGATTATGGTTCTAAATATTGGTCCTAGACCCCATGTTACTTTGGACCAAATTTGTTACAAAATATTTTGATTCCACCCAAACTTTGCCGTCTTATTATTTCTTCCAAAGTTAGTTCAAGTTCGAACATGAAGAATGTCGGTCCACTCTCCTCTGGTATCCGAAAAAATGACCTATATTTATAACTTTTTGTGGAGAGATTTGGTATCTGTTAAGAACTCAAAAAACTAAATTACAACCAATTCAATGAAAAAATACGACCAAGATCCTCCAAATACTGAAAATTAGGAGGTACCGTTATATGGACCTACCAGAAAAAGTGGACTTATATTTCTAATTTTTTGTGGAGACATTTAGTACCCAATAAGAACTCAATGTATCAAATTTATATATATCGCATATATATTTTAGTTATAGTTTTTTTTCGAATATTTATTTGTATTTTTGCGCATCTATTTTATTATTATTATTATTTTTTTTTTTGAAAATAAAACCACCTTCCAAATTATGCAGTAACTATATTTAGTTGTTTATTATTTAAATTACTATGTATTTTTTTGTAGATTCATTAACTTAAACTAAGGATTTCATTTAATTTAATAAAATAATATCACTAGAATTAAAATACGACTAATTTAACAACTCATCCGTCGATTTTCAAACGATTCGAAGTTTCAAGGGCCAAAGTTTGATTGGATCGATTGGGATACCATTTTAAGTGGACAGCACGGTTGTCTTTTTCGTCTGCAAATGAAAATTTAAAGTGGTGGAAAAAAAGTAATGTGAATTAATTAAGAATGTTTATCGAAGCCACGCGATTAATTTGACGTAAAATTAAAAGATCAATCGAAATAGTCGAACGATAAAGAGCGCTTTTTGAAAAGGGCGTAACACGTAAAACTGTTTTTACTCACCATAATTATGTTTATGATCCTTTGTACAGGTCTTGGGGCAGATGACGAAACGCACATCCATTGGCCGCTCAACGAATATCTCCAAACGTGGCAGACTGGCCTTTTTCGGTTCACATGGCGGCGGCTTAACTGCAGTTTGATTAAGATTAGTAGTAGTAGGAATATTTGTAGAATTAGTATTATTCACTGGTTTGTTTGTATCTAAATTTAAAAGACTTATATAAATATTATTCTGTTCGGATGGCTTGACTAAGGATTCCGAGGGGCAACCATCCTCCTGTCTAAAGTGTAATGAAAATTCACTACGATTATTATTTGTTTGCGTTTGTTTAGTATCCAAATATTTGGGGGTAGGTGTGGGTGTGGTTTGAACTTCGGTGGATCTGGAATGTGTTATTGGTGGTTCTATCGAGGAAGGAGTTGTTGTCGGAGGTGATGGTGTTGAAGTCGTGTGCGGTGTATCTGTTGTATGTATGGGTATGACTATTTCATCTGATAAGACGTTTGTTTCATCTTCCTCTTCAGAACTGTGGCTGGATGGTGTGGTAGTTTCGTTTGGTCCATCGGTTCCACTTATTGGTATTTTTATATCACTTTCATCGTCGAAGACATAATCGGGATCAAAAATGTTTGTGGCATGAGGGGAGATGGTTGTAAAAGCTACGGTGTCCTCTGTTCCCCAAAAGGAGGGTAGATGACTGATGTTCGAAAATACAGATTCATTGTCATCAGTTTCTTCTTCATCGTGCTCATAATCAGGATCTAATAATGTGGTAGGATGAGCCTTTGATTCTGGCTCCTCTGTTCCACTAAGGGGAATGTTAATATCATCTGAAAGAACCGATGCATCATCATTTTCAAGGTCATAATCTGGGTCTAACGACGAAGATGGATTGAAATTGGGTTCTTCCGTAACACCAATTGGTATTTTTATGTCATCGGAAAATCCAGAACCTTCAAAATCGTTCTCAAATTCCGATTCATGATCGGGATCAATTAACTTGGGAGGTGATTTTCGTATGGGAACAGGTGTCAATAGGGTATCTGGTGTCTCGGTACCAGATACCGGAATTTTTAGGTCGTCCGAATCAACAAAGGTATCATCGTCCTCCTGAGGTTTTTTGGAGTTGCTTGTTTTTGGTCTAAGAGTTGTTTCATCAGAATCTGGTGCTTCGGTTCCACTATTTGGTATTATTATTTCATCGGAGAGGACAGAAGGTTCGTCGTCATCAAAGATATCATCATGATCAGGGTCCAATAACTTTGGAACAGGATGTTTCTTAGGATTAACTAAATCAGGGTCGGTAGGCGTAGTGGCGCCAACAGATTCATTGAAGTCCGGTTCTTCAGTTCCACTAATCGGAAGTTTTATATCATCATTACGATGACTTGGTGAAAGGATTTCTTTAGAACTAGGCTGCTCTGTGCCGCTATCCGGTATTATTATTTCATCGGATAGAACAGAGGGTTCATCATCATCGTCATCAAATATATCATCATGATCGGGATCAATTAGTTTTGCAGAAGGTATTTTTTTATTTAGAGTTGGTCCAGGTGCCGATGTTGTAGCCGAACCATCAAAATCATTAAAGGATGGCTGCTCGGTTCCACTAATCGGTATTTTTATATCGGACGGCAGGACAGTAGTATCGCTATCTTCATGAGAATGCTGTTCAATTGAACCTGCTGATTTGGGTCTAGAAGTTGTGACAGTTAAAGGCTCTTCGGTGCCACTATCTGGTATAATAATTTCGTCTGATAGGACTGAGGGATCCTCATCATCATCATCATCGAAGATGTCATCGTGCTGTGGGTCAATCAATTTTGGTGAAAGAAGTTTCATAGGTTTAAATAATTCAGGTTCGAATGTTGTTGCACCACCTTCGAAATTAATGACGGTCGGATCCTCAGTGCCACCATTGGGGATTTGTATATCCTTTGTCCCAGAGGATATAGTTTGATTAGATGTTACGGATTTTGTTGGTGTAGTGGTTTCATTAGCAACAGGTTCCTCGGTGCCACTATCTGGTATAATTATTTCTTCGGAAAGCACCACAGGTTCATCGTCCTCGAATATATCATCATGTTCGGGATCGAATAATTTTGCCGAAGGAAGTTTCTTAGGAAAAACTACTTCAGGTCCAGGTGTCGTAGTAAAACTATCCGCATCAGTGAAGCTGGGTTCCTCAGTACCACTCAGGGGAATTTTTATAACGTCTGACAAATTGGATTTTTCATCATCTTCATGCTTCGTACTATTCTGTTTCGGGGTCGTATGTTCCTTTGTCTTAGGTTTGGCTGTTGTCTGAAGAGTTTTACTTGAATTAGGGTCTTCTGTACCACTATCTGGTATGACAATTTCATCTGATAATACCGAAGGTTCATCGTCATCAAATATATCCTCGTTATGGCCGGGATCGATTAATTTCGGTGAGGGATGTCTTTCAGCTGCAATAGATTTTGGGGAAGTGATTATGGATTCCCGATCAGAATCATTGAAGTTCGGTTCTTCGGTACCAGTAATTGGTAGTTTTATAGCATCTGATCTAACCGAAGTATGGGTCGTTTTATGTGTGAAACTAAAATGACCGGGAATGCTTGATTTTGGCCTGACAGTTGTATGAAGCTTCTCATTAGATTCCGGATCTTCTGTTCCGCTATCTGGTATTATTATTTCATCTGACAGCACCGAAGGCTCATCATCCCCGAAAACGTCATCATGATCTTGATCGAACAACCTGGCAGAAGGTGGTTTTTGCGAAGTAACTAAATCTGGGTCAATTGTTGTGAAACTATCTGAGTTATGGAAGATCGGTTCCTCGGTGCCAGTGATTGGAATTTGTATAGCATTTGTCAAAGGATCTGTATGTAATTTTGGAATAGCCAATTTCGGTTTATCTGTTGCGGAAGGAATATTATGTGATGTTGGAGCTTCCGTGCCACTATCGGGTATTACAATTTCGTCGGAGAGAACTGAGGGTTCGTCATCAGCATTATCATCATCGAAAATATCATCATGGTCTGGATGAGAGAATTTTGCGGAAGACAGTTCAGACGTGACTTCATTGAGATTCGGGACATCAGTGCCACTATTCGATACTTTTATACATTCAGGTATCAAACCCTTATCCTCATGTTTGGAAACTTGTTCTTCGGAAACACTTGGTCTTGCAGGTGTGGCAGCGGTTTCAGGTTCTTCAGTGCCACTATCAGGTATTACAATTTCATCGGATAGGACAGAAGGTTCCTCATCTTCGTCATCATCAAAGAGATCATCGTGGCCCCCTTGAATAAAACTTTTGGTCACCGGCTGTTCTGTGCCACCAATTGGCAATTTGATACCCTCAGATTCTGTTGCGGATGCAACCGATTTGAAATCAGTTTTAGAGGAAGTTACGGCCGTTGGTTCTTCAGTTATAGAATCCTTATGCTCTTTGGAGTGTTTTAAGAGGTCTTCTGATTTATCTAATGGTAGGAATTCACCTTCTATTGGTGTAGGTGTTTTTGGACCTTGTTTTGCCCCAAACACTAATTCAAATTCTTGTAACCAATCTTTTGTGGTTTTATGAACAGGAGTACTTAATGTACTCGATTCATCATTACGAACATCACCGATGGTTGGATCGCGATGTGTAGAAGTCGACATGGGTGTAGTGTTATCCGATTGTAAGGTACTTGGTGTAAAAGCGGTTTTACTGTGATGTAAAAACGAATCAAACTGATCAATTACACCTTTGATGGTGGAATCACGATCTGAAGGTGTAGTTATGGTTCTTTGTGTAGAAACGATGTTTTCCGTCGATATTACATCGTTTGTGGTTTTATCGGTAAGGTGGAGTGTTGTTGGAGTGCTCCATGTACTAGTTTTTTGTGTATCGATGTCAATAACATCATTTGTGGTTGGATCGAAAAATCTGGGAGTTGTTTTGGGTTTTTGTGTAAAATTGTCGCCTGTGGTTATTTCGAAAGACTTCTTTGGTGTTGGAGTTGTGTTTCGTGTGCTTGTGGTACTGGGTGTTTGATTAGCATGGTGTAATCTCGGATCGATAACATCATTAATCGTTGGATCACGATGTGTTGTTGGTGTTGTGTTGGGATGTAGTGTGGAGAGTTCTCTGGCATTCACGATAACATCGTTTGTGGTTTTATCAACAAGTGTCGCTGTTCGACTATTCTGTTGTGTTGCAGTGGAACAGTGTTTTTGGGTGTGTAATTTCGTTTGTGTATCTGTGAAGTATCAAGTGAAATGTTTTAAAGTTTTCTTTATATTTGTTGTTATAAGAAAAATATATAGCTTAAAGGAAATATATTAGATACATACAAACTTCTCTAAAAAATATCTTAATTGAGTGCCTAGAAACGGCATATGACCGCTGTCCTGGCCATGACATTATAAATCTGCTATGAAATGTTTATGCAAAAAATCGGAAGGGAAAATATTTTTGGCCCCACCGTCGGAATATTCAGCCTTCATGAAGAAACATCCGACAACGGATGTTTCGCGACAGCAAAAAACCTGGCAGTTAGCAGCACCAGATTCAAGCATCTCGATATATACAAGGCCTCCTGGACTTCTCATGAACAAACTACGTGAAATCAAATTGATCATGTTGTGATAGACGGAAGGAATCAACCCAGTGCTTCAGACGTTCGATCAATACGAGAATATCGATTCGGACTATTACATTCTGGCAGCCAAGGTTCACACCCATCTTAATGTAGCAGCAAAGGTGCGATCTAATGTAACACGGAAACTAGACGTAGCAGAAACCTACACCGCTCAACTTACCCACCTGCTCGACGAAAGCCCTCCTCGTCCCGATAATAATATAAGAGCACAATGACAAAGAATTGCCCACTCCATACAAATTGCAGCAAACGCAACACTTGGGTACCAAAGACCACCATCAAGAAACCCATAGTACGATCAGGAGTGTCGTAATGCTAATGAGGCGAAAAACGCAGCGTATAGGGCAACCCTGCAAACAGTAGCAACACGCAATGCGAGAGAGAATTATCATGAGAAAGGGAGAGAGAAGAAAGGTATTTTCAGAAAAAAGAAGAAACAAGAAAAACGTGGGCGAGAGCAAATCGAAATGTATAGCAGTCAGTCTGGAAGTCCGCAAATTTTACCAACGTGTAAAACATCAAACCGAAAGCTTTGGTGCAGGCACATCCTCCTGTAGAGATGAATATGGAAACGGGTGACACAAACATATAGCGTGTTGAGGATATGGAAGGAGCATTTTGAAAAGCTTCTGGTATCAAATAGTAACGGTGAAGAAGACATGACGGTATAGGGTGTATACCACATAGCCAAAATGAGGTCAGAATATCAATCAATCGGCTGAAGAAAAATAAAGCTGCAGATGCCGATGGATTGCTAGCCGTACTATTCAAGAGCGGTACTCAGACGCTGGTCAGGAGCATGCTCCAACCGATTAGTACAATTTGGCTAGATGAATACATGTCCACTGATTGGAACCTCAGTATCCTGTGTTCCGTGCACGAAAAGAGAGACAAGGTGATATGTGAAAACTATAGAGGAATTATATTATTAGAAATTGGCTGGAAAACCACAAGTGGCAGCATTTAAATGTAAATAAATCTTTTGTGTCTCGTACCACCGCTCGTTACCGTGATACTGGTAGCGTAGCCCGACGTCAAGGAAATGGACGGAAGAAAACGGCAACATCAGCCGAAATGGTTCGAAAAGTAAAGAAGCGACTTGAAACCATTTAATGTTCTGTTATTTCTCTGCTATTGAATGTGTTATCAGAATATGTGTATAAGTAACATTATCACAATGGGGCCCAATTAGGCGATGCAGCAGCGAACTTTTTCTCGGGTGCATTTTCACATCCAAGCTAAATCCTCCTCGAATCTAACATTATGACGATGGCGCTCAACTAAGCACTGCAGTAGCGATCTTTTTCTCGGGTGCATTTACACCTCTATGTTCAATCTTTCTAATATTATGGCGCCCAAGTAGCAAACTTCTTCTCGGGTACATTTTCACACCCAAGCCCAAACTTTCGCGAATCTAACATTATGACGATGGCGTTCAATTAAGCAATGCAGTAGTGAACTTTTTCTCGGGTGCATTTACACTTCCAAGCTTAATTTTTCTCGGATCTAACATTAACACGATGGCGCCCAATTAAGCAATGCAGTAGCGAACTTCTTCTCGGGTGCATTTACACCTCTATGTTCAATCTTTTAATATTATCGAGCCCAATTAAGCAATGCATTAGATAACTTCTTTTCGGATACATTTACACTTCCAAGTTCAATTTTCTCGAATTTAACATTATGACGATGGCGCCCAATTAAGCAATGCAGTAGCGAACTTTTTCTCGGGTGCATTTACACTTCCAAGTTCAATTTTCTCGAATTTAATATTATGACGATGGCGCCCAATTAAGCAATATGGCTTATGGCTGTACATAAAAGATGATGAATAATGGTGAAAATAGCTCCAATTTCTCAAAAGATTGTGTGTCTCGAGGGAACATCTCTTTTTGCAGACAACTTAGTGTGAATCAATTAAATTAAAAACCAGTGAGCGGAGCGTATATATTCTGAGCCTGGGCAATATTTCGCGATATTTGCACCCTCTTTACCGATTATAGGTCAACAGTTGCACTTTCTAACCCTGGCATATTTTCCAAATCTTGTTTTCCTGATGTGAATATTTACGCCATAAAATAAAAATTTTGTCACTTTAGGTTTTGGTTGATTTGACCCACGGAATATTGACCGATCATCATCGTTCAAAGTATTTGGTCAGATCCCCTTTCACCGCGCAAAATATGTGATGTTCTGCATATAATAATGGCCTCTAGAGTGACTAGAAAATCTGACAAAAAAAAGTTTTCGGTTCATTTCACCCCCTAAATATCATTTCAACATAAGCGGAAATTATTGGCGTCGTCCTTGACCACAAACCGAACATCATGTACAATTTTAAAGCAACGTTAGCGCCCTCTAGTGGATTAATTGTAATACTAAACCATATCATAATTCAAGGACTCCTGTAAACAATATAATGGGTATTAAAGGTCAACCACTCCTCTTGGAGATACTATTAACTTCTTGGGTCTCAGTTCTTCTGGAGTAAATATATACGCCCTAAAATACCAATTTCGTCATTTTAAACACAAAAGTTTGGTTCCATTTGATCCGCTAAAACAGTCATGCTTATTCTTTGGCCAGATTCCCTTCCTGATGTAAAATTTCATGGTGCTCGGGTCATAATTGCGGCATCTAGTGCATTCAGAAAAACAGGTTATTATATTAACGGATCATTACCAAAAACAATAGGGGTATTTTTTCACCAGAACCCGTGCTACATGAAAAATTTCGTGTCGATGGTCCATAACTGTGGCCTGTATCGCGTTTACAAATTATAATGGATTGACGGACGGGAGGGCGGACACATATGTCTGTATCGACTCAGCTAGTCGAGATATGACGATCGGTTAAACAATTAAACAAACTCTTGGGCCTTCACAAAGCTATACAACAACATTGTTGTGTACGGTATAAAAAACTGGCGAAAGTCGTAGTAAATATTCGATATTTTCTTCGATATATACTTTTTCTCAAGCGCCTTTTAATTTAAAATTTATATTTCCACTTACCTGTTGCAATATCATTACATGGTTTCTGTCCATTTTCAGAGCTTTCCGGGGCATTTGTGGCGCTATCAATATCTGTAGTTGTAGTTGCATCAGTTGATTGCGAAACAGGGGGTTCAGTTGTTTCATTTTCTTCTTCATTGTTGCCTTCTGACGAATCATGACTGCCTTCTTCGGATTTATGACCATTTTCTTCCGATCCATGGCCATTTTCTCCAGAACCGTGACTACCTTCTCCGGAACCATGACCGTTTTCTCCAGATCCATGATTGCCTTCACCTGACCCCTGACTGTTTTCTCCAGTTCCATGATTATTTTCTCCAGATCCGTGATTATTTTCTCCCGATTCATGATTGTTTTCTCCAGATCCATGACTGTCTTCTCCCGCTCCATGACTGTTTTCTCCAGATCCATGACTAGCTTCTTCGGAACCATGTTCATCGGTTTTATTTTCATCTTTCTCTTCATCGGTTTCAATGTGTGAATTATTTGCTTCGTGGCTGGATTCACTTGTGTTTTCATGTGAGCCATGATGCGAGTGATCATGGTGGTGATCATGATGTTTGTCATGTTCGTCAGAATCTGAATCTGATGGTGATTTTATTCCCAGAAATATTGTTTTTCCAGGGCCATCTGAAGAACATATGAGAAAATTTATAATATAACGTAAGGCATTTAAAAAAGTTTTCCTAATAAGTTACAAAGGAGTTAAGAAAAATCAATATAGTGAACTCTCGATAATGTGAACTTCCAAAACAGTGAACTCTCAATAATGTGAACTAATTCATGTCGTTGACTTTTTCGATTCGATCAGCTTATTTATTGCTAATTCGATTTTTCTCAATACTTTAATGGAAGTCATTAGTTTCGAATTAATTAATAAGTCATTAATAATAGGTGTGTTTGATAACCCATTATTAAATATAATATTAAATATACTAGTATCGGTATTGTCCGATTAGCTGGCTAGAAATCGGAATTGTTGTATGTGGATTTGTGTTTTCTTTTAGAAGTCATCGAAATGCAGTTTTACATTTTGCGGGATGCCAGAATGGCGCCCAATGTGGATATTTGAACACTCGTGATTAAAAGGGAAGAAATACTATTTTAGTCTGGATTCTTGAAACACATAAAAAGTTTTGCCTATTTTGTAGTTTTCAGTACAATTTTGTGGAACATCTCTTTTCGCAGAGAACTTCGGACGAAAGTGTTTCATATGGACAATTAATGGCGACCAATTAATTAAATCTTAAAATTGTCGATAATTATTGGAAAATCTGTAAAAACGAAAATATCGTGAGGAGATATATTACAAAATGTTCTATACCGATAATATATTCCAAGGATATTGTTTAATACTACGGTCACCAGTATTAGGAAATTATACCCATTTTTTCCCAAGGCATATCAGCCTGCTGGCACATTTACACAAGATTGAGTGCGAGGGAAGCAGCAGGTATAGAGCGTGTGGGGAAGATAGCGAAATGCTGAAACATTTCCTTTGAAGCCTTTGAAGGACTTCGTACAAAAATCTTGGGAAATGACACTATCCACGAATTAACCGACATGTATAGAAAAGTCTAAAGGACTTCAAAACATCGATTTCCTAATTATATTGTGATGATTTTCTTCCAAACTCTCTTTCGTTTGTTATGCGCACAACAGGCTTTTTACTGGCTTAAATGGATATCTTGTTATTGGATATGTGGTGGTGTAAATCACCCCTCTTTTTAACCTAACCTAAACATCGTAAAATCTATAAAATCCTCTATATGCCAAAAATTAAAAAAAATATCTTTGTATATAAAAATTTGAAAAATGACATAATTTTGTTATTGTTGTTTTGTAATTAACGAACAGTCCTTCCTTTCGACGGCCGGCATAATTTCCGATACAAGAACTTCCGATTCCAAAAATTCCAACGGCATTCGAAAAGTACATGTTTGGCTCTGGTACGAGCTAGGATTATTAACATCGCACAAAAATTAAAAGAAATGGCGGGCATATGAAATTTAATTTTCAACCACAAACAGAGTAAGAAAACCAGTGAGTGGAGCACTATATTCGAACAGGACCGACCATATGATACTGTACACAAATACCACGAAAATTTAACTTTCTGCGTGCTTTATACACACTCTTGACCGATTTTAGGTCAACAGCTCTACTTTCTAACCTTGGCATATTTTCCAAATCTTGTTTTTCCCGAGGAGAATATTTACGCTATAAAATAAAAATTTGGTCCTTTAGGTTTTGGTTGATATGACCCTCGGAATATTGACCGATTATCGTTTAAGCAGCCGTTCTAGGTAATTGACCAGATACTCTTCACATATAATAACCTATAGAACGATTAGAAAATCTGAAAAAAATAATCCGTTCATTGCACCCCATAAATATCATCTGAACTCAACATCACCTAAATATCATGACAATATCATGTAAAATTTCAAAGCGATCAGCCCGACAATTCCGCCATCTAGTGGGGTAGAAGTAATACAAAACAATATAATAACACAAAGCACCATTATATCTTTATGTATAACTCCCACAACCGATACTCTGGGATATAATATCAATTTCTCGGGTCTATGTTCTTCGGGAGTAAATATATACGCTCCAGAATACAAATGTTGTAATATTTCAAACACAAAAGTCTTCGCCCGCTAAATATTGACCGAGTTCATTAAAAAGTCATGCTTGTTCTTTTGCCAGATTCCCTTCATGGTGTTCGGGTCATTATTGTGGCCTCTAGACGGCGACCCGAAGAACCGAGACATATAAAAACCATAGGGGTCTTCTTTGGCCAGAACCCATCCTACACGCAAAATGTCGTGACTGCGGCCTGAATCATGTTTACAAATTCACAAACTAAAATTCTTGGGAGCATACAAAGCTGAAAATACACGGATTGGATAATTAGTTTTTGATTTATCGTGTCCGCTACGGTTTAAACCGGTTTAAAGTTTGATAATCACTTCTGCCATTCGTTTAGTTCCATAGTTCATTGGTACACGTCTGTTAATTCGACAATGACCGGAAAGATCTAGATGGACGATTGGGTCAAATTGAACGACAGCAACATACGAAACTAGATAAATTAAAAAATTGGAACTAGTACCGAGCGTTCCTTTTGCGCAAGAAGTATTTTCAACTAGTTCCTTTTGAAACGACTCAACTTTACATTTCCCTATCGATATACGGAAACACCAACTTAATATAGCCATCATATTATGGTGAAGGTTTAAAATTCGGAACATTATTTAAACAAGTTTTTAGATACGTAAAGAAGTGGTTTTTAACGTCCAATGGCACCAAAACTTTGTCGATCTATTTGAATAGAACTCAACTTCAATTAAACTAGTTCACTTGATCCCTTTAGTGAATCCTTAAATTGCCATAGTTCGTTTGAAAATCGATCGATATTTAAAGTTATTTTCACAGCTTTAAGACTATGAAACTATAATACCAGATAGAGAACAATGGAATAGCGGAACACTAGTTCAGATGCCTGATGGTAACTTTTGTTACACAGATGGCACTCAACTGGGAGCAAAAACTGGACTGGGACTTTTTATTGATGGTAAATTTTGTTACACAGATGACTCTCAACTAGGAGCAAAAACTGGACTGCGACTTTTTATCGAAGAAAAAGCTACCGAAACAAGCCGATTGAGGGTATTAATACGAGACACCTTAGACTGAAGGCACATCTAATCAAGATTGGATCGAAGGTAGCAGCAGGCGCAGAGCCTGTGGGCATGTAAGGCATGTGGGAAATGACACTATTGACGGACTAACCCATCTGGGGATGTGAATGGAGAAGACTGAAGGAGTTCTCAAAAAATACAGAATTCATAGAGGGATAAAACCCATAATGTTTAATCTAAACTTCCGCTAATTCTAACTTTCTCTGCATTTTTTGAGCTCACAATAGGCCTCAACTGACTTATGAGTTTGTCCTTGCTTTGTTGGACATGTGGTATTATCCACCCCCTTTTCAACCTAACCTAACTAAAGGAACAATGAGACTATATTTTGTTATCACCTCAGTCCAATATCCTATGAACTGATATTTTCCCTGTTGAATAGATAATGTTCACATATTGAACTAAATGAACAAGTTTATCTGAACTAGTTCATTGAATTAAACGGTTTTATATTGAAATATAAAACTATCGGCGTAGTTCCATGTCAAAGGGGAATACGATACTAGTCTCATTTGGTTATCACATGAATTCAAAAAACATTGGACCCTTACATAGCTGGCGGTCTCCCTTCCTGTCGCTCATCCCTCTCGAAGAGCCTTACATTTGTAAAAATTAAATGATTTTAAATGGTATTTTTATGAAAATGTAAATATACAACCACCTTCAAATAAAGCCAGGAGAATGGAAGAATTTTGCATCTTCCGAAGAAAACCTCATGGTTGTTCGAATTTCATTATTATATCCGATAAGATATCTTACCATTATTCCAGGTTTTGTCATCTTGTAAAACGAAGCGATCACCAAAATCAACATCACTACCCAGAACTTCAATTTTATCATTCTCATCATCATCTGTTGTGGCAGGTTCTTCTGTATTAGCCTCTGGGACTTCAGTTGAGACAACAACCTCTGTAGTTGCCTCTGGAACAGCTTCTGTAGGTACCGTAGTTTCTTCTGGTGCTTCGGTAGCTATTTCTGTTGTTATTGCCGGAACAACTGTCGAAGTAGCAGCAGCCACATCTGCAAGAGACTCTACAGACATTTCGGCTGAAGATTCAGTTGTAACATCGCGGATGGGTGTCACGGCTGCATCTGCTGCATTCTTTACACTTTCCTCAGAATCATCTGTGTTCTCAATAACTTCTTCCTCCAATGAATTGGATTCGGAATCTTCGAATTCTGTTTGTCTTGGTTCTTCCAACTCCTCCTCTGAAGATGACTCAGTTGCATGTTCAATATTTTCAAGGGAATCCAAATCAAATTCACTTGGATGAATCATGGGATGTTGTTGAAAGGGATGATATGGTCGGAGGTGACTTGTGGGATAAACTAATTCGGCCAGAGTTATACAATCGCATGGCACTTGGTCCTTGGGGCGACAGCAATTTGTCTGTAAGTCATAGAAGGTTTCCCCGGGGCATCTGAAAAAGATATATGGAATCAAAATTGTATCATCTTATCTCTCCATCTCTCTTTATTTCCGAATACTCACTTAAATCTCGTTTGATAAAATACACGATTCTCTTGCAGTTCACATGTATAGTAAAGCGAACAATCCGATGGTGATCGGAATACACCATTTTGTTGACATGCTGGATATTTATTTTCACAATATTCTGGTACACTATCATTATCGGTAATAATCTGGGTGGGTATACATCTATTGCCGGGTATACATTTACTTGTCTGCTGCGAGAATATCATATTGTGTGGACAGGAGTAGATTTGTGGCTGCAATGTTTTATCACATTTATAATAGAGATGACAATCGGAATGTATGGGGAAACGTCCCTCGGCCGTACATTTTGGTTCATATTCGGTGGGTTTGATCTGAACGCATTGACCGCATGTGGTATTGAATTGCTGAAAGGCGAAGGAATTTGAAATGGCGATATTTAATAGGTTTAAACCTTTCAGACCCACTTTATAAATTATAAGATCGACAATTTTTAAAGAAGCTAGTAGGCCTGTAAAATATTTTTATTTCTCAAACAGGGTGGGTACTTCATATGGTAATTATTTCACTGAAAATAGGGTGCTATTATGTTGTTTATGTGGGAAAATGAAAAATCAAACACGAAAAAATGAAGCTTGTCCCTCTTTATATGGGAGATATGTCAAATGATAGACATGCAACGAAATGTTTGGGCCAACACATTTTAAACCAGTAAGGAAAGTAGTAAAGTCGGACTGGGCCGGAGCATTTTATGGTGGCTATGTTTAAATACTTTGGGTATATTCAACATATCTATCTACATCAGAACTGATTTCAAGGAAACTTATCAGAGATTCATTTATACAGTATTTTTCGGTTAATTGCACATCAAAATTTGCACAAATTTTTGTTCAATTAACCGAGGAACCAATTATCCGAACCCGCTTACTTTGAAATGAAATATTTTTGACCCATCATGTGGTTCAATTAAGCGTGGAAACCAATTAACCGTAGGTTCAATTAACCGAAAAATACTGTATTAACTTCAGTACGTTGTTTCAATCGGCCTAGCTATGGATCTTTAGTGCACCATTTACTTAAAATCGGACGGGAATATATATAGAGGTGTATGTAAATCTGAACCGATTTTCACGAAACTTTGCACACATCATTCTAGATTTAATTCAGCACCTTATCCCAAAATCCAAAGATATATGCGGACTTTGGTACACTATTTACATAAAATCGGGCGAAACTATATATAGGAGCTATATCTGAATCTGAACAGATTTTTACAAAACTTAGCACACATCATTCTAGACCTAATTCAGTTCGCTATGCCAAAATTTGTGCAAATTGAAAGATTCTCAGGGACTTTGGTGCACCATTTACCAAAAATCGGGCGAAACTATATATAAGAGCTATATCTGAATCTGAACCGATTTTCACGAAACTTAGCACACATCATTCTAGACTAAATTCAGTACGCTATGCCAAAATTCGTGTAAATCGAAAGATTTTGAGGGACTTTGGTTCACCATTTACCAAAAAATCGGGCGAAACTATATATGGGGGCTATATCTAAATCTGAACCGATTTTCACGAAACTTAGCACACATCATTCTTGACTTAATTCAGTAGGCTATGCAAAATTTCGTGCAAATCGAATGATTTGCAGGGACTAAAGTCCGTAAATCGGACAAAAATATATATCGGAGCTATATCTAAATCTTAACCGATTTTTCCCAATTTCAATAGGGTTCTTCCTTGGGCCAAATAAATAAGCTGTAAGCTGTGTGATGCGACCTGTACTTTGTTTCCAACTTAACATCCACAGACGGACGGACGGACATGCATAAATCGACTCAGAAAGTGATTCTATGCAGGGTATAAAAATACCTCTAAATTATTACAATTGGGCGCCACATTTTTAAATATGAAATTTAAAATAGAATTAAGAACTATTGATTTTCGCCTATGGCTTAAGTTTATGTCAAATCGAACATCTGATATACACACATTATATATAACCACTTACCTGAAATCTTTGACATCTTCCAAATATCACAGCATCCGGCTTACAAACGTAATAGTATTGACGCTCATCTGGATGGGGTTTCAAACCGATATAATTACCCGAACAACGTTTGTGCTGAAATTAAAAATGATAAAGTGCAATTAATAGGGTATCTTTTACAAACTTTTATTTCTGAAGCATCAAAAGTGTTCTTAAAGAAGTTTCGGTCAATTATTGCTTTCATATTTCCATCTGAAGGCTAATTGGTATGGACTAATTGAACTCAACTTCAATAATAATGATATCTTGTTGTTTTTTCCTGTTTTAAATCGGGTACATTATTCACTAAAAACTAAACAAAAGCATTAAACGGCATATACATTAGAACTTTTTACCGGGTTAACCTACTCTATGAGGATTTATTTGATATTTATGCAAAGGAATTGACAATTGAAACCCACGGGGTTAAAGAAATCCGGTTAAATGTAAACGTATTATTGCAAAATTCATTATGGGCCGACTATATGATACCCTTCACCACTTTGGGTATATTCAACATATGTATCCTAAAAGACGTCGATTTTTCGAAGGAAAATTGACATGAAATTGAACGAACTTAAATATGTGATCTTTATCTATATCTGAACCGACTAACATTAATCCCTACACATGTCATTCTGCAACATATGCTAAATTTTGTAAACCGATTTAAAGCAAACTTGACACACGCTATTCGGTATACTGCAAAGACACTCATTGATTATTTGGTGTACAAGGTCGAAATTATATGTAAGCTATGCTATATCTAAATCTGAACCGATTTAAAGGGAACTTGCAGAGATTAATTTATATTAATTTCAGTATGTTGTGTCAATCGGCCTAGCTATGGCTATTTAGTGCACAATTTACATGAAATTGGACGAAAATATATATGGGAGCTATATCTAAATCTTACCCGATTTTCTTGAAACTTGACACACTTCATTGTAGAGTCAATTCAGCACACTATGCAAAAAAATTTCGTGCAAATCGAAAGTTATATAAGGTCTTTGGTGCACCATTTATATAAAACCGGACGAAAAATATATATGTGGAGCTATATCTCATTTCAACCGATTTTCACAAAATTTAGCACTCTTCGTTCTAGGCTTAATTCAGTACGCTATGCCAAATTTCGTGCAAATCGAAGGATATATAGGGACTTTGGTGCATCATTTACCTAAAATCGGACGAAAATATATATGGGAGCTATATCTAAATCTGAACCGATTTTCACGAAATTTAACGCACATCGTTCTATATTTAATTCAGTACGCTATGCCAAATTTCGTGCGAATCGTGCAAATATAGGGACTTTGGTGCACCATTTACATAAAATCGGACGAAAATATATATGGGAGCTATATCTATATCTGAACCGATTTTCACGAAAACTAACGCACATAGTTCTACATTTAATTCAGTACGCTATGACAAATTTCGTGCAAATCGAAGGATATATAAGGACTTTGGTGCATCATTTACATACAATCGGACGAAAATATATATGGGAGCTATATCTAAATCTAAACCGATTTTCACGAAATTTAACACACATCGCTCTAGACTCAATTCAGTACGCTATGCCAAATTTCGTGCAAATCGAATTATATATAGGGACTTTGGTGCCCAATTAACCTTAAATCGGGTGAAACTATATACGGGAGCTATATCTAAATCTCAACCGATTTTCTTCAATTTTAATTGGGTTCGTCCTGGTGCCAAATAAGTAAGCTGTACCAAATTTCATCCTAATCGGATTATAAATGCGACCTGTACTTTGTTTACAATTTAACATCAACAGACGGACGGACATGCATAAATCGACTTAGAAAGTGATTCTATGCATATTCTCAAAAGGAACCATGTGTATATCCCGTTTCATTTTGCCTGTTACAAACATATGCACAAAGACATAATACCCTGTACCACAGTGTGGTGAAGGGTATACAAATCGATTCGAATCGATTCATTGAAATCTAACTCAGTGGATAAATATTATGTCCTCAATATCGTTAAAAGGTAAAAAAATTAAAAGCTGAAGCCTCAGTATTGCAAGGGTACTGGGCACCATGGAGGTGGTTAAATAATTGCATCGAGTTATTTTCCTTTTTATGGAATTCAATCTATTTACGAGATTTATGAAGCAATGGATCGGATTGATTATATGTACAAATGTGTTGAAAAAACGTTTTAGTTCTGATGTGAATTTACCACTTATCTGGGTGTTTCAACTTGACAATAGCCTCAAACATACACCGCAACATATCAAAAATTGGTTGCAGGAGTCAAAAATCGGGATTTAATAATGGCCAACACAATTATCGGATCTTCACCCTATGCAAAAATCTGTGAATTATCATAGATAGCAAAATGGAAACAGATTCAGGAGCAAACAAACTTAATCTCTACCCAAAGGTTCAGGATGATAGGAATAGTATATCCATGGATCAAATTGAGCGTCTTATAGATACAATTCCTTGTAGTTTTGCCGCAGTAATAAAAAATAATGGTTACGATTACAAGGTAAATTTACTTAATTAAAATAAAAAAAGCAAATAGTTTATTATCCGTGATTATTTGTTATTTCAAAACAAGTTTTATGTTTTTCTTTTAAGTTAATAAATTACCTATTAATTTCTGAAAAACCTTTCACTATAAGTTTATTTTTAAAAGTTAATTTTAATAATTTAATTTTAGTTGATTATGTTTTGGCCACCAGTGTATATGGAACTATATCTAAATCTGAACAGGTTTTAACAAAACTTGCCAGAGGTTAGGTTATACTAACTTTTGGTTAAACTTTGGGTTTTTAGTGGGTAAAATCGGACGAAAATATATATGGGAGCTATATCTATGAATCGATTCTCACCAATTTTAATAGGGTTCGTCTTTGGGACCAATAAGATCTTTGTCAAATTTCAACAAATTCGTATCAATAATGTGACCCGTGCTTTGTACACAAGAATACATGGGCGGACAGACGGAACCATGGGTCTATCTCGTTTCATTTTGCATGTAACAAACATATGCACAAAGACATAATACCACTGTGTGATGAACGGTATAAAAATGGCAACACTTGGTTTGATAATTGCTGTGACAATTTTTTCAATAAATATTTTCATAATTCTAATAGGAATAGCTCAAGAATGTATGGTAGAAGCGATGCATACTCTGAGGTATTATTTCGACTTAGCATAGGATTTCGAACAAACTAAAATGAAAAATCGAGGTAAATTCTGCATCATTTATCGATTAAATCGAGATTATCACTATAAAAGTTATGGTGTAAACACGCCTTTATAGGGATTTTTTAAGCTCGCTTAGGCTATGCATTCTAAATCGTCTCGATTTATAAAAACGAGGACATAAATTCTAGTAGGAACTAAAGACAATTTTTAAAATTATACAAAGGTATCAGTCAGCTGATATTTGTTTATATACGTTGACATTTACATTGCAAAACCAGTAAGAAAATAGTGAAGTCGGACTGAGCCGACTATATGTTACCCTTCACCACTATGGGTATATTAAACGAATGTATCCTAACAGAAGGGCCATTAACTAAACTATGTGATCTTTATCTAAATGTGAACCGACTTAGATCAATCCATAGATCAAACCATTTCGATCTTTATCTAAATGTGAACCGACTTAGATCAATCCGTAAACATGTCATTTGTTTGTTACAATGGGACAAAATTATGTAAATCGATTTAAAGCAAATATCAAAAATATAAAAATGCTCAATTTTGTACGTTGTGCAAAATTTCACCATTTACTTAAAATCGGATGAAAATAGATATGGAAGCTATATCCAAATATGAACCGATTTCAACAAAACTTGTCACAGGTTAGGTTACACTAATTTCAGCAGCTTTTATTCCTAATGACCATATTTTGGGTCCTACTTAAAATATATATGAGATCTATATTTAAATCTGAACCGATTTTCAAGAAATTTTTCACACATCATTCTAGACTCAATCCAGTATGCTATGCCAAATTTCGTGCAAATCGAAAGATATATAGGGTCTTTGGTATACCATTTACATTATATCGGGAGCTATATACTAATCTGAACCGATTTTCAAGAAATTTTACACACATTATTCTAGACTCAATCCAGTATGCTATGCCAAATTTCGTGCAAATCGAAAGATATATAGGGTCTTTGGTATACCATTTTCATTATATCGGGAGCTATATTCTAATCTGAATCGATTTTCAAGGAATTTTATACACATCATTCTAGACTCAATTCAGTACGCTATGCCAAATTTCATGAAAAGCGAAGGATGTATATAGGGATTTTGGTGAACCATTTACATTAAATCGGCCGAAAAAATATACAGGATCTATATCCAAATCTGAACCCATTTTCAAGAACTTTTACACACATCATTCTAGACTCAATTCAGTACGCTATGCCAAAATTTGTGCAAATCGGAATGTATATAGGGACTTTGGCACATCATTTACCTAAAATCGAGCAAAATATATGGGAGCTATATCTAAATCCAAACCGATTTTCACGAAACTTAGCACACGTCATTCTAGACTTAGTTCAGTACGCTATGCCAACATTCTTGCAAATTGAATGATTTTCAGGAACTTTGGTGCACCATTTACTTAAAATCGGGTGAAACTATATACGGGAACTATATCTAAATCTGAACCGATTTTTAAGAAATTTTACACACATCATTCTAGACTCAATCCAGTATGCTATGCAAAATTTCGTGAAAATCGAATGATTTTCAGGAACTTTGGTACACAATTTACATTAAATCGGGTGAAAATATATAGCTATATCTAAATCTGGACCGATTTTTCCCAATTTCTATAGGGTTCGTCGTTGGGCCAAATAGATGAGCTATGCCAAATTCCATCCAATTCGGATCATAAATGCGACCTGAACTTTGTTTACAAATTAACATGGACAGACGGACGCACATGCATAAATCGACTTAGAAAGTGATTCTATGCATATTCACAAGGGGAAGCATGTGTCTATCTCGTTTTGCCTGTTACAAACATATGCTCAGAGACATAATACCCTGTACCACAGTGTGGTGAAGGGTATAAACGATTTTCACGAAACTTAGCACACGTCATTCTAGACTTAGTTCAGTACGCTATGCCAACATTCTTGCAAATTGAATGATTTTCAGGAACTTTGGTGCACCATTTACTTAAAATCGGGTGAAACTATATACGGGAACTATATCTAAATCTGAACCGATTTTTAAGAAATTTTACACACATCATTCTAGACTCAATCCAGTATGCTATGCAAAATTTCGTGAAAATCGAATGATTTTCAGGAACTTTGGTACACAATTTACATTAAATCGGGTGAAAATATATATGGGAGCTATATCTAAATCTGGACCGATTTTTCCCAATTTCTATAGGGTTCGTCGTTGGGCCAAATAGATGAGCTATGCCAAATTCCATCCAATTCGGATCATAAATGCGACCTGAACTTTGTTTACAAATTAACATGGACAGACGGACGCACATGCATAAATCGACTTAGAAAGTGATTCTATGCATATTCACAAGGGGAAGCATGTGTCTATCTCGTTTTGCCTGTTACAAACATATGCTCAGAGACATAATACCCTGTACCACAGTGTGGTGAAGGGTATAAACAGTGTTGCATTTGAAAATTCGATTTCGGACAGGATTTCCGACTGCATATTATTACGATAGTCGAAACAACTTTTTATCTCCATGCCACTTTCGATTTATAGTGATGAAAATTATTGAACAATTTTTTTTTAAGTATCTTAAGCACTGATAATCGAAAAGTCCAAAATACGCTATTTTTGTAACATGACGTCCACGTCCTCATATTTTTTTTTTGGCATTCGTTATTTTTAAAACATTCCTTTATTATTTAAATCAACCATATCGATTAAATTAACTTTCACTCACATAATCCACTATAATGGGTACACCACCACCGGGAAATGGTCGCAATATTCCACGTCGTTGATCAAAATATGTTCCAGCTGGATAATAACTGGTTGGTACTTGATGGGGAAAACCTATTGAGGTTGAGGGAGGATGAGGAGGAGGATAACCATAATCATGATATGGATTATATGGTTGGGGTCTATACAGAGAATGACCCAAATAACGGCCATGGCTGGAAGAACAACAGCTGATGATGAGAACAGCTGACAGCAGTAGTAGTTTAAACATTTTCTCAGCACTTTTCACAACGTTTTCAGGTTTGAATATTTTCGTTTTCAACTTCGATATATTTGAATTAATTTATTTTTATAATATTTATTATTCTTAAATTTTATAAAATTATATTTTTTTTGGTATTTCTCTTTGTTTACATTTTTACACATTGAACAGGATCATTTTCTTATTTTATTTAGATATTTTCCTTTTTCTCAATATTCTGTGTTATTTCCTTAAATCACTAATAATAATATTTTCTTATTCCACAAAAAATGTCTATAATTCCGTGATTTAATTCTCAATTTTCGTTTCGAGTTCAATGTCGTCGTCGTCGTCGTCAGGTCTTAACCCACAAAGCTTTAGCTCACGTTTGCTTTGTTTCCGCTATGTGGCGGGTGTTTAAATGCATTTTGCAGCCCCAGCTCTAAAGCGTAACTACTCTCTTAACTCAAATTTCGCGATTCTGTTTTGAACATTGTTTCTTGCATAACGTTTTTGGCTCGTTTTCATTTTGGCATTTTGAGCCAGCTGTGTTCTTATGTTTTGAGTTAAATTACTTTAAGGCAAATGTCACGATCATCAGTGGCAATAGAAAGCATCGGTAGAACATAGATCTAGTTTCAGTGTATAAATCGAGTATTTTAGAAAATACAATTTTTCGAATTTCTTTTAGGTGTCTTGCAACGCCTAACAGTCGTTGAACCCCTTACAGCTTGTTTTGTTTATTTAATGCAATGAAGTTCAAGTTCAAGATTACTTAGTCAGACCTGAAATGCTCGACTTGCATTTTTTCATACTTTGTGTAATGAAAAAAGCTCTGCTTGTAATGATGTCATATTTAAATTAAAATAATATAACAAGTGCTTCCGTTGCTTCTATGATAAATTCAATTTTTTAATCAATCGAGGCCGTAACCATTTTTTGTAAAAAAAGTCACAAATTTACAAAGAAGACAAATAGTAATTTTGAAGCCGATTTCATGGTGCGGAAAGTGCAATGTCATTGTATTTATACCCTTCACCACACTGTGGTACAGGGTATTATGTCTTTGTGCATATGTTTGTAGCAGGAAAAAGAAATCGATTCCTTTTGAGAATATGCATAGAATCACTTTCGATTTGGATGAAATTGAAATTGGAGAAAATCGGTTCAGATTTAGATATAGCTCTTATATATAGTTTCGTGCGATATTTTGTGAATGATACACCAAGCTCCAAATATTTGTCCGATTGGGACAAAATTTTGTACAGAGTACTGAAATGGGTCCAGACTGATGTCTGCGAAGTTTTATTAAAATCGGCTCAGATTTAGATACAGCTCCCATATATAGTTTCGTCCGATTTTTTGTGAATGATACACCAAACTACTAATATTTATTCGATTGAGCAAACTTTTGCATAGCGAATGCAATTGAGGAAAAACTGATGTGTGATAAGGTTTGTTGAAATCGGTTCAGATTTTGATATAGGTCTTATATATATATATATATATATATTTTCGTTCGATTTTATGTAAAACGGTTTCTCAATTAGGTCCATGTATTTATATATAGCTCCCATACATAATTTTACTCGATTTCATACAAATCAAAAAATCCAAGTCTGCCTGTTTGATTCCCGATTCCATCTCAATTGTCCTCCAAAGATTCTATGTCTGTTCTATCTACAGAATAATGTAGATACTAACATCTGTTGTATGTAACAACCACATCGAATTTATTTTTCTTTTGTATTTATTATTTGTACTATTAGTACTCATATCCCTTATGTGCAGTTCCTTGCGTACAGTCACCGTACTCCCCAGACCATTGTCCACTGAGTGAAAGACCAAGCAGAATGTTCGCGTTGAGCCATCCGTCGTGTTATGTGCTATCGAAAATACAACAACAACAAGGAAACGATAACACTAACGCTTGAAGTTGATGTGCGTTGCGCTTCGGAGTTAAATATATGTAAACTTTTTGCGTGCGTTAATGCGATAACAAACCAATAGGGAAAGTAGTAAAGTCGGTCGGAGCCGACTATATGATACCCTTCACCACTTTGAGTATATTCAATAGATGAATCCTAACAGACATCGCATTTTTAAAGGACCAGTAAATTGAAATTGGATCCATAAATATGTCATTCTGCAATTCATTACGCTGTACCAAATTTCGTGCAATCCGATAGATACTAAGGGACTTTGGTACAACATTTACCTTATATGGGAGCTATATTTAAATCTGAACCGATTTTCAGGAAACTTAACACACATCATTCTAGGCCTAATTCATTACGCTGTGCCAAATTTCTTGCAAATCGAAAGATATATAGGGACTTTGGTGCACCATTTACCTAAAATCGGACGAAACTATTTATGGGAGCTATATCTAAATCTGAACCGATTTTTTCGAAACTTAGCACACATCATTCTGCACCTATTTCAGTACTCTATGCCAAATTTCGTGCAAATCGAAAGATATAGAGGGACATTGGTGCACCATTTACCTTAAATCGGACGAAACTATATATAAATCTGAACCGATCTTTCCCAATTTCAATAGGGTTCATCCTTGAGCCAAATAAGTGACTTGTGCCAAATTTCATCCAAATCGGATCATAAATGCGACCTGTACTTTGTTTACAATTTAACATCTATAGACGGACAGACGGACGGACGGACATAAATCGACTCAGAAAGTGATTCTATGCATATTCTCAAAAGGAACCATGTGTCCATCTCGATTCCTTTTGCCTGTTACAAACATATGCACAAAGACATAATACCCTGCACCACAGTGTGGTGAAGGGTATAAAAACGCACAATGGAAAATTCTGCTTAGCCCGTTGCGTTTGTGGTTGAAATCATTTCTGGCAATCGCTTACCAATTACAACGGAATTCTTGCAAATGCTGAAAACAACAACATGAATAACAACCAGTAAAATAGTAAAGTCTGACTAGGTCGAGATGTATCTATGCGATCTATATCTATATTTGAACCGACTAACATTAATCCATACATATGTCATTCGATACAAGGGAATAAGCAAATGGAATATCCTATTTGAACCTAACTTTGCACAACCCATTATCTTTACGAAGTCTAGATTAAGTCCGAAGATGGGACCCCACCCCTCCCCCTCCACAAATAACATCTACATTTTGTATTTTGGGTTCTCATAACATAACACATATCCATACTAAACATTATTAATACTGACCTAAGTTTCAGGGTAGCCCCAATATAACGCTACACTTAACTTATTTTATCAGAACTTGTATTTCATCATGTTTCCAATTCCAAGATGAACACTGGTCAAAATTGATGCAAATCGGATCAGATGCTACATTAAACCAGTAAGGAAAGTAGTAAAGTCGGACGGGGCCGACTATATGATACCCTTCACCACTATGGGTATATTAAACAGGACGATTAACATGAAATTGGATGAAATAAAATATGTGATTTTTATCTAAATGTGAATCTATGTAGATCTATCCATAAAGTATGTAAATCGACTTCAAACAAATATAAATACGTCATCGGTTGGGCTATGTCTGTACTTCTAGAAAACGCAACTACGTAAATCTATGCTCAATTTTGTACGTTGTGCAAACTTTGATGTCAATCTGACTAACATGAGGAGTTTGATGCCCACTTTACGGGCGAAAATATATATGGAAGCTCTATCCAAATATTAAGCGAATTCAAACAAACTTGTCACAGGTTAGGTTATACTAATTTCAGAACGTTTTGTTCCTATCAGCCTATTGGATCCTTGGTGCGTCAATTACTTATAATCAATCTATAATAAAAGGGAGCTATATCTAAATATGGACCGATTTTCAGTACGTTATGCCAAATTTCGTGCAAATCGTGCATCATTTACATGAAATCGGACGAAACTATATATGGGAGCTATATCTAAATCTGAACCGATTTTCTCGAAAATTGGCACACATTATTCTGAAACTAATTCAGTACGCTATGCCAAATTTCGTGCAAATCGAAACATATATAGGGACTTTGGTGCATCATTTACATGAAATCGGACGAAACTATATATGGGAGCTATATAGAAATCTGGACCGATTTTCTCGAAATTTGGCAGACATCTTTCAAGGCTCAATTCAGTACGTTATGCCAAATTTCGTGCAAATCGAAAGATATATAGGGACTTTGGTGCACCATTTACATGAAATCGGACGAAACTATATATGGGAGCTATATCTAAATCTTCACCGATTTTCTCGAAAGTTGGCAGACAACATTCTAGGCTCAATTCAGTACGTTATACCAAATTTCGTGCAAATCAAAAGATATATAGGGACTTTGGTGCACCATTTACATGAAATCGGACGAAACTATATATGGGAGCTATATCTAAATCTGGACCGATTTTCTCGAAAGTTGGCAGACAACATTCTAGGCTCAATTCAGTACGTTATACCAAATTTCGTGCAAATCAAAAGATATATAGGGACTTTGGGGCACCATTTACATGAAATTGGACAAAACTATATATGGGAGCTATATCTAAATCTGGACCGATTTCCTCGAAACTTGGCAGACATCATTCTAGACCTAAGTGCTTAGGCTGTACCAAATTTTGTGCAAATCGAAAGATATATAGGGACTTTGGTGCACCATTTACATGAAATCGGACGAAACTATATATGGGAGCTATATCTAAATCTGGACCGATTTTTACGAAACTTGGCAGACATCATTCTAGACCTAAATGATTAGGCTGTACAAAATTTCGTGCAAATCGAAAGATATATAGGGACCGTTTACATTAAATCGGTTAAATATATATATGGGAGCTATATCCAAATCTGAACCGATTTTTCCCAATTTCAATAGGGTTCGTCCTTGGGCCGAATATGTGACCTGTGCCAAATTTCATCCAATTCGGATCATAAATGCGACCTGTACTTTGTTTACAATTTAACATGGACAGACAGACGGACAGACGGACAGACGGACAGACGGACGGACGGACGGACGGACATGCATAAATCGACTTAGAAAGTGATTCTATGTATATTCTCAAAAGGAACCATGGGTCTATCTCGATTATTTTTGCCTGTTACAAACATATGCACAAAGACATAATACCCTGTACCACAGTGTGGTGAAGGGTATAAAAATGTGACAAATTTTTAAACGTGAAAATTATTCAACTGCCTATTTTATGAGATTTTTTTTTATTTTTCGTATTAAGGTCAAAATGATGATTAAAAATGAGATAACAATAGTCTAGAGTTCTATGTATCATATGTATATACATATATGCACATACAAATGTACAGACGTAAAAAAAAGTAAAAAAAGTATTTTATTTCCAATTTTCTTCATTCGCTTTTTGCGGAAGTAGCCGGAAATAAAAAAAACTACACCGGTATGTTTATCTTCCGTAAGTGCTTTCAGAAAAAAAAACAGATATGAAAGTAGAAAACAAAACAACAAAAAAAGAAAGAAAAAATACAAGCCCCACACAATTACGCATGCCTACAATTACAATAAGATTTGGTAATATGAAATTATTTCTGTTTTGGCTTACTTCAATTGATGCCATTGGTCTGTGAAAAAGAGTTACTTTTTTTCACATATTCAAGGTCACACAAGATGACACCTGCTTAAGTTCGTAGACACATTAACGGGTGAAAAAATATATATGAACATCTATAAAAAATTGTCTCCAAATACAACTGCGGAACGCAAAGTTATTACTGTTTTTTTTTCAATATGGAATTGTCGTAGTTTTTTACGATGGGGGAGTTATTCTCGAATACACACGTACGACGTAAGCGAATGTAGCAACAAAAACGAATAAATTAGTCACTTTGCTTTAGTTAAATTAATTATTAAATTATTGTTTTATAATTTATTATACCCTACACAACTATGTTGTCAGGGTATTATAGCTTTGTGCAGCCCCAAAAGTTTGTAACGCCGCGAAATATTGGTCCTAGACCCACCTTTAAGTATACCGATCGTCATATCTCGACTAGCTGAGTCGATCTAGACATGTGTGTCCGTCCGTCCGTCTGTCCATTATATTTGTAAACACGATACAGGCCACAGTTATGGACCAATCTTCACGAAATTTTGCATGTAGGATAGGTTCTGGCTAATGAAGACCCCTATTGCTTTTGGAAAAGATCGGTTAATATTTAGGGGATGAAATGGACCAAAAACTTTATTTTTGTCGATTTTTCTGGTCGCTCCAGAGGCCGCAATTATGACCCAAACACCGCGAATTTTTGCATGGAGAAGGGGATCGGGCCAAATAATAAGCATGCCTATTTTGATAAAGATTGGTCAATATTTAGCTGTTCAAATGGATCCAGACTTTTGAGTGGAGAATGACAAAATTTGTATTCACAACACAACCCACGGTGAAGGGGATCTGGACAAGTAATTAGAAGAGCTGTACTGAGTATTAGTAATATTTGTAGACGTGTAGTCGGTGAAGGGGGTACAAATATTGCCCAAGCTCAAAATATCGAACCATAGAAAATTAGATTTTCGTGGAAGTTGTGTAGGGTATCATATGGTCGGCCCCGTTCGACTATACTGCTCCGCTCACTGGTATGTTTTATACATCACATCACTGAGAAATTGTTGTTAATTGGTGTGTGTGTGTGTAAAGAAATAGTTCAAATTTTCTCGACATTGAGAATGGGAATTTCATATTTCCGTTTACAAAATATCGGAATGTTTACACTAATATTCGAAGGATTTAAAGGGCTTACACAACAAGGGAACTTGTTGTCGCCGTATGCGGTTTATTGTGGCTCTTTGTAAATAATGCCGAACTCCAAACACAATTGAACCACGTTTAAGCATAGCTGCAATATAACGATTTGTATGTCAATGTATAATTCCCATAATCCTTCTGATACCATTTCCCACCAAACGGTCACTATTTTGAAGAAGAAAGCATTAAACATGCCTATGTTATGATATATATCTATATAAGGATCCCGCCTTATTTTCAGAATTTTGAAGGTTGGTGCCGAATAGGTTGCAACTTAACTATCCCTGGTCTCACAATAGCAAAGCATTGCCCACTCCCTGCAAACTGCACAAAAGCAACACTTGCGTACCAAAGATCACCGTCAAGAAACCCGTGGTACGATCAAGAGTGTCGTACTACTACTAATATGAAAAATGCAGCATATAGAGCAACCCTTCCGAATTATAAGGAGGAAAGGAGAGAGAAGAAACGTACTTTTAGAAAATAGTAGGAAGAACAAGAAAAACGTGATCGGGAGCAAATCGAGATGTACAGGAGTCAGAACGAAGTACGGAAATTTTATCAACGACTAAAACATCAAACCGCAGGCTTTGGTGCTGGAATATCCTCCTGTAGGAATAAAGAAGGAAACCTGGCGACAAATTCAGACAGCATGTTTAGGATCTGGAAGGGACATTTTAAAAAGCTTCTTGTATCAAATAATGGCGGTGAAGAAGATACCATAAAACCAATATGAAATGAGGGTATAGAGTGGTCCGTGCACAAAAAGGAGACAACGCGATATGTATCAACTATAGAGGAATAAGTATCCTTCAAATCGTATATAAAGTGCTATCCAGCATGCTGTGTGAACGACTGAAGTGGTCGATGACATTATTGGACCATACCAATGCGGCTTCAGACCTGGCAAATCCACCATAGACCAGATTTTTACTCAGCGCCAAATCCTGGAAAAGACCCACGAAAAGCACATCGACTTATTCCATCTATTCGTCGACTATAAAGCCGCATTCAACAGCCCTACCCGTTCAACTTTGAGTGGCACAAGGTCAGCAGTTAAAGTCTGAAGGGGCATCTCGCAGCCCTTTAATACAAGGTGACAGTTTGTCATGTGATCTTGTTAACATCCCCCTGGAAAAGATCATACGCGACTCAAAGGTGAACCGATAAAGCACTCTGTACACCAAACAAGAGCGTTACTCGGCTACATCGATGACATCGTTATAATGGGTCGAACATTGCGAGCGGTAACAACCACCTTTTATCAAATTGAGAAGAAGTCTGCCAAAGTGGTTCCGGCAGTAAATGACGAGAAGACCAAGCTGATGGTATCAACGCGCAAGATGTCCAGTAGACCCGCACCAACTGTCGAACATGAGAACTACAGCTTCGAGGTAGTCAAATATTTTATATACCTTGGTACCGCCATAAATAAAACTAATGACATCAGTTTTGGAATTCGGAGAAGGATAGTAATGCTACTAGGGTCTAAGTAAGCAGTTTAGAAACTAGGCCACCTCTCGCCAGACCCAACTCACACTCTACAAGACGCGGATACCACCCCTGCTGTGCTATGGATCTGAAGCAGATGAGACAGCTCTTGGAGTCTTTGTGAGAAAAATTCTCCGAAAGATCTATGGACTGCTATGCGTCGACGTCGAATATTGTCGGCGAATGAACCATAAGTTGTACCATCTATTCTCGGACATTGATATAGTCAGACAGATCGAGCTGCAGCGACAACGATGGCTAGGTCATGTTGTGAGAATGGAAGAGGATGCCCCAACTTAAAGACATATAAAAGTGAGCCAACTGATGTTTCACGTAGAAGGGGAAGGTAACGAATTCGATGGAAAGATCACGTAAAAGTCAACATCTCGAAAAAGGGTCTTTCAAATTGGATAAATGCGGACAAGATCGACGCTCCTGGAAATCTTTTTTAAGTTGGAAAAGTTCTGTCATAAGCCAGCTAAGTAAGTATTCCAAATTTCATGATTCGAATTATAATTAATTATACCAAATTTAGTACACGTTTATATAAATCCCATAGAAATATTTCAGGATTCCAGCCCGATCGCTTCACACAAATATAATTGTAGCAAATTTAGTGCCACTTAGAACACATTAGTACGAATTTCCAAAACTTACATACAGCAAGACTACACACCAAAAGTATTCTTAATTTCAATGTTCCAGCTCTATCGGTTCACCCAAATGCAAATTTGGTATCATTTAGTACACATTAGTATAAATTTCCATAACTATATACCCCAACAGTGATCCTAACTCCAAATATCAGGATTCCTGCTCTATCGGTACGCCCAAAATTTAAATTGTACCAAATTTAGTACCATTCAACACACATTTGTATAACCTTCAAATCTTTCTACATACTAACCACCTCTTTATATCGACCCTACTTTTCAACCTTAATTCGCACTCCAAATTTTTAGATCCATCCGTTCACATGCCACGAAATTGTACCAACTTTTGTACATCTTAGTACTTTTTGGATACATTTAGTTCGAATTTTCAAAAAAAATTCTCCGTCAGTGATCCTCTTTTTAAATTTAAGAGTTCTAGTTACACTAGTTCGTCAAATACAAATACTTCTTCTTGGCAATTTTCGTGCCGTTCTTGTACGAATTTCCAAAAACCCAGGCTTCGGATTAAGAGCGACGTTCAGCCAAAATTACAAGACCCACAAAACTGGTAAGACATTGACTCAAATTTAAGAGAGCACAAAACAAAATGGAGTTCTCTTTGTAAACTTTTTTCTCGAGAAATTTGGTCGAGTAAAAATGGTAAACAGGAATGCCTGCTTCTGATTGGCTGTTATGTTGATTTTGAAGTATTGCCATCTAATTTTGGCATATTTACTAGATTTGCGTTTTCGAACTTTTCAAATTATTTTGTACTCTGAGAGCAATTTTGAAATGTTTCCCTTTTACTAGATTTACTATTAAAAAAGTACTGGAACATACCTGGAACATTTGTTATTAGGAATTCTCGTTGAGTAGAAAATTTCCCAAAAAAAAAAATATTTTTATTGACCCAAGTTTTCGGAAAGCCTCGATGTAATGGTACCGTAAACTATTCGTTATTTTGGGGGGTTTGAGCCCGTTTTTCAACCAAATAGGCTCTACCTTGATTTTTATACCCTTCACCACACTGTCGTACAGGGTATTAAGTCTTTGTGCATATGTTTGTAACAGGCAAAAATAATCGAGATAGACCCATGGTCCTTTTGAGAATATTCATAGAATCACTTTCTGAGTCGATTAATGCATGCCGTCCGTCTGTCCATGTTAAATTGTAAACAAAGTACAGGTCGCATTTATGATGCGAATTGGATGAAATTTGGCACAGATTATTAGTTTGGCCCAAGGACGAACTCTATTGAAATTGGGAAAAATTGGTTCACATTTAGATATAGCTCCCATATATATTTTCGTCCGATTTAAGGTAAATGGGGTACTAAAGTGCCTATATATCTTTCGATTTGCACGAAATTTGGTACAGCCTATTGAATTAGGTCTAGAATGCTGTGTGCTAAGTTTCGTGAAAATCGGTTCAGATTTAGATATAGCTCCCATATATAGTTTCGCCCGATTTAAGGTAAATGGTGCACCAATGTCCCTGAAAATCATTTGATTTGCACGAATTTTGGCATAGCGTATTGAATTAAGTCTAGAATGAGGTGTGCTAAGTTTCGTGAAAATCGGTTCACATTTAGATATAGCTCCCGTATATATTTTCGTCCGATTTAGGTAAATGGGGTACATAAGTCCCTATATATCTTTCGATTTGCACGAAATTTGGTGTAGCGTATTGAATTAAGTCTAGAATAACGTGTGCTAAGTTTCGTGAAAATCGGTTCACATTTAGATATAGCTCCCATATATATTTTCGTCTGATTTAAGGTAAATGGGGTACCAAAGTCCCTACATATATTTTTCGATTTGCACGAAATTTGATACAGCCTACTGAATTTGGTCTAGAATGACGTGTGCTAAGTTTCGTGAAAATCGGTTCACATTTAGATATAGCTTCAATACATAGTTTCGAAGAAGATTTCCAGGCGCGTCGGTCTTGTGCGCATCTCATCCAATTTGAAAGACCATTTTCCGAGATGTTCTCTTCTACTTGATCTTTCCATCGGATTCGATGAATTCCCCTTCTGCATAGATATCTTAGGAATGCAAATAATTGTACAATGGCGTCATATTAACTATTGATGTAAGAGGTCGGATATGGGAGGTATGATAAAAATTTAAAGGTGTCTTTGCGACACTATATGTCGAAAATATGGAATTTTTTTTATAGTACAGTAATAGTTGTCTAATTTTTTTATGGACATCAATTTCACCATTAATACTAGCAGTATAAGTCGGATAGGGGTATAGGTTTACCTTGGGTATAATACAGTAAAATTCGTAAAATTATGTATGTGTTGCCTTAGGCTACGCTGTATTTATACCCTACACAACTATGTTGTCAGGGTATTATAGCTTTGTGCAACCCCAAATGTTTGTAACGCCGCAAAATATTGGTCCTAGACCCACCTTTAAGTATACCGATCGTCATATCTCGACTAGCTGAGTCGATCTAGACATGTGTGTCCGTCCGTCCGTATGTCCATTATAATTTGTAAACACGATACAGGGCCCAGTTATGGACCAATCTTCACGAACGATCGGTTAATATTTAGGGGATGAAATGGACCAAACACTAAATTTTTGTCGGATTTTCTGGTCGCTCCAGAGCCCGCAATAATGGCCCGAACATGGAGAAGGGGATCGGCCCAAAGAATAAGCATGCCTGTTTTGATGAAGATTGGTCAATATTTAGTGGGTCAAATGGACCTTGACTTTTGTGTGAAAAATGACAAAATTTGTATTCTATAGCGTATATATTTAACCCTGATGAAAAAAGATCCGAGAAGTTGATAGCATATCCAAGAGGAGTGGTTTACCTTTAAATTGATACCAATTATATGGTCGTATGTACTCAGATGTGGGAGTTACACCTAAATATTTACAAGTGCTTACGTATTTATACCCTACACAACTATGTTATCAGGGTATTATAGCTTTGGGCAGCCCCAAAAGTTTGTAACGCCGCGAAATATTGGTCCTAGACCCACCTTTAAGTATACCGATCGTCATATCTCGACTAGCTGAGTCGATCTAGACATATGTGTCCGTCCGTCCGTCTGTCCATTATACTTTGTAAACACGATACAGGACACAGTTATGGATCAATCTTCACGAAATTTTACATGTAGGATGGGTTCTGGCCAATGAAGACCCCTATTGTTTTTGGGAAAGATCGGTTAATATTTAGGGGATGAAATGGACCAAACACTAATTTTTTATTCGGATTTTCTGGTCGCTCCAGAGCCCGCAATAATGGCCCGAAAATCGTGAAATTCTGCATGAAGAAGGGGATCGGCCCAAAGAATAAGCATGCCTGCTTTGATCAAGATTGGTCAATATTTAGTGGGTCAAATGGACCTTGACTTTTGTGAGAAAAATTACAAAATTTGTATTCTATAGCGTATATATTTACCCCTGAAGAAAAAAGATCCGAGAAGTTGATAGCATATCCAAGAGGAGTGGTTGACCTTTAAATTGATACCAATTATATGGTCGTATGTACTCAGATGTAGGAGTTACACTTAAATATTTACAGGTGCTTACGTACTGAGATATTATTTAGTAACCCATTACCACAATAGAGGGCGGAAATATAGGGCTATTCTCTTTGAAATTTTCCATGAGGTTTCCAGTTATGGGCAAGGACAACGCTTATAAATTTAGGTGATGATCAGATAATAATTTTGGGATGAAGTGGGCCGAAAAACATATTTTTTGTGTTTTTTTTCGAGTCGATCTATAGGCCACAATTGAAAGCCAAACATCACAACACAACCCACGGTGAAGGTAATCTGGTCAAGTAATTAGAAGGGCTGTACTGAATATTGGTAATATTCGGAAAATATGTCAGTGTAAGGAAGAGGTGCTGTTGACCTCTAATCGGACAAGAGGGTTGAACTATCACGAAATATTGCCCACGCTCGGAATAAATATTCGCTGAAAGTTTGAGTTCCGTGGTAGTTGTGTAGGGTATCGTATGGTCGGCCCCGTCCGACTATACTGCTCCGCTCACTGCTTTTAACTAATATTTGCATATTAAACACATTCAAAATTAATGATATATATAAAAAAATCTATATTCATTATATTTGTTTATATTTATTACGGAAATTGTTAGTGTGTCCATTGTTAAAAATAAACTTATATTACTAAATTATTTAATTTATAAATTTGATTTTTTTTCAAATTTCATTATTTCCATATTGCAGGGTTTTCTTTTTTGGTGTATATTGCATCATATTTGAAATTATTATAAACTTTTCTTTTTGGTTTTAAATTATTTTTTGTGATTTTTTTTCATTACAAAAAAAATTTTTTTTGGTGTTATAATAATCACAGATTTAAACTGTATGAGCTTTTATATAAAATTATTTTGGCTTACCAAATAATATTGCTAGATATGTAAATGAACACGAAATATTTTTTTTGAGAATTAGTTATAAAAAAATTGAAAATTAGGGGGCAGTTACAAAAAATAAATGCTATTGAGTTGTATGATGTTATTATAAAGTATTTTCATTAATTAATTATATTTTTAGTTGTTATAATTGTTTTGTTTTTTTTTTTTTGGTTCATCATATTAAAAAAAGTAAAAAAAAAATAAAAAAAAAAATGAAAAAGTCCATGGGTTTTCGAAGAAATGCACAAATAATAGAATTTGATTTAAACTTGATGATGCTGATCGGTGTCATTGTTGTCGCCTCCTTCTCCACCGTCCACATTTAGGCTACGCAGGGATCTAGATAGAGGAACAGAAACATATATTATTAATTATATTCAAATTATTTTTTTTTTCAGCGTGCAGTTAGTGTGAGTTGTTTTCTTTTTCTAATAGAGTTTAGATTAGCCAGTATATTAGTTGTTTTAGCGAAATTAAATTTCTCTGCTACTTATTTGAGATTAAAAATATAAATAATTAGGTTATCTTAATTTTTTAATTTTAATTTTTTGAACATCCAATAAAGGCGTGGATTTTTTAAAAATATCTGATGACTTTATGCAACCTATGATAAATTTAGAGTCGTCTGCTTGCCATGGGACAAATTTCATTCAGGCACCCTTTCGAAATACATATGGAAGCTATGGCTACATTTGCAACAATATCAATAAAACTCAATGACGTCATTCAAGTCTCAATTTGATACGTTGTGCAAAATTTCGTGTTAATCGGACAAACATTAGGAGTTTGGTGCATCATTTATGTAAAATCGAACGAATACTTATGCATATGTGGTAGCTCTATCTAAATCTGGACCGATTTTCAGGAAACTTGCCACACATCATTCTAGACCTAATTCATTACGCTACGTCAAATTTCGTGCAAATCGAAAGATATATAGGGACTTTGGTACACCATTTAAATTAAATCGGACGAAAATATATATTGGATTTATATCAAAATCTGAACCGATTTTCCCGAAACTTAACACACATCACTCTAGACTTTAATCAGTACGATATTCCAAATTTCGTGCAAACCGAAGGATACGTAGGGATTTTGGTGTACTGTTTACCTAAAATCGGACGAAAAAATATATATATATATATATATATATATGGGAGTTATATCTAAATCTGACCGATTTTCACGAAACTTTACACATATCACTCTAGACTTAATTTGGTATGCTATGCCAAATTTCGTGCAAATCGGAAGATATATAGGGACTTTGGTACACCATTTACATTAAATCGGATGAAAATATATGTGGGAGCTATATACAAATATGAACCGATTTTCGCGAAAGTAAACGCACATCGTTCTAGACTTTATTCAGTATGCTGTGCCAAATTTCGTGCAAATCGAAGAATATATAGGGACTTTAGTGCACCATTTACCTAAAATCGAACGAAAATATATGTGGGAGCTATATATAAATCTGAACCGATTTTCACAAAACTTTACACACATCACTCTGGACTTAATTCAGTACGCTCTGCCAAATTTCTTGTTAATCGAAGGATATATAGGGACTTTTGTACACCATTTACATTAAATCGGACGAAAATATATATGGAGCTACATCTAAATCTGAACCGATTTTTCCGAATTTCAATAGGGTTCGTCCTTGGGCCAAATAATTGACCTATGCCAAATGTCATCCAATTCGGATCATAATGGCGAGCTGTACTTTGTTTACAATTTTACATGGACAGACAAATGGACGGACATGCATAAATCGATATAGAAAGTGATTCTAGGCATATTCTCAAAAGGAACCATGGTTCTATCTCGATTATTTTCGCCTGTTACAAACATATGCACAAAGACATAATACCCTGTATGCAAATGTATGTTAAACAAATATTTTAAAACCAGTGAGCGGAGCAGTATAGTCGAACGGGGCCGACCATATGATACCCTACACAACTCCCACGAAAATCTAACTTTCTGTGATATTTGTAACATTAACCGCGATATTTGTACACTCTTGACCGACTAGAGGTCAACAAATATTACTAATATTCACTACAGTCCTTCAAATAACTTGCCCAGATTCCCTTCACCTTGGGTCTATCTACTCGAAAAAACACAAAAAATTAAGTTTTCGGTCCACTTCATCCCAATATCATTATCTGGTCATCACCGAAAATTATAGGCATTGTCCTTGACCATAACTGGAACCTCGCGGAACATTTCAAAGCGATCAGCGCTATATTTCCACCCTCTAGTGTGGTAATGGTTTATTAAATATCTGAACACGTAAGCACCTGTAAATATTTACGTGTAATTCCCACATCCGAATACATAGGAAAATATAATTGATATCAATTTAAAGGCCACTGCTCTTGTATATACTATCAACTTCTCGGATCTATGTCCTTCAGGAGAAAATATATACAATATAGAATACTAATTTTGTTATTTTCCACACAAAAGTCAGGGTCCAGCTAAATATTGACCGATCTTTATCAAAACAGGCATGCTTATTTTTTGGCCCAATCCCCTTCTCCATGTAAAAATTCGAGATGTTTGGGCCATAATTGCGGCCTATGGAGCGACCAGAAAAACCGACAAAAATTAACTATTTGGTCCATTTCATCCCCTAAATATTGAACCATCTTTACCAAAAACAATAGGGGTCTTCCTACATGCAATATTTCGTGAAGATTAGTCCATAACTGTGGCCTGTATCGTGTTTACAAATTATAATGGACAGACGGACGGACACACATGTCTAGATCGACTCACTAGTCGAGATATGACGATCGGTATACTCAAAGGTGGCTCTAGGACCAATATTTCGCGGGGTTACAAACTCTTGGGGCTACACAAAGCTATAATACCCTGACAACATAGTTGTGTAGGGTATAAAAATCCAAACCTTTAATGGCTACTCAAAAAAAAAAAAAAAAAAAAATAATAATAATAAATAAAATAATAATAAATAAATAAAAATAAATAATAATAAATCCACGACTTATTTCGCTATTCAAAAAAAAAAGTTTTTTTAAATCAACACTTTACTTTCTATTAAAAAAATATTTTTAAAAAATCCACGCTTTATTTACCTATATAAAAAATATTTTTAAAAATCCACGCTATATTTGGTTTTTAAAAATATCAAGCCGTCATTTCATGTTCAAAAATATATTTTTAAAAAATGCACTCCATTATTGGATGTTCAAAAAATATATAGAAAAATCCAATTTTTTCATTTACAATCATTGAAGATAATGTTTTATTCGCATTATATACAACCCACATACCGATGGTGTTCCCCAACGAATCATCGATTATCTGCTCTTGATTAGATAATATCACTTGCGATAGATATGTGTCAGTGGGCTAACACATTTTTTTGCAGAGAGATCAAATTTCAAAACAAAATTTTTTGTCAAATGCAACTGCAAATGTTCAAAACCCAGCGGTGATCGTGGTGGGTAGGTATGGGTGATACTCTAATAAATTTTATTTCAATAGAAAAAAAACAATATTAAAGATTAGAATTGGTCATGGTTTTTTTTTGGGTGGAATTGTCAACAATTCTTTGGAATTGCAAAAAATATGGAAAACTAAAAAAAAAACGTAAATATAGTTTTTTTCACAAACAGCGATTCCATCGTTTAGTACGTGTTCGAAATCTTGATAAAACGATTATAGCAACAAAATGCGGAAATCTTTAACGAGAATACATCGTTTTTTGTCTTCAGCGCCGATGATGATGATGCATCTCAAAAGCCAATGTGTACATATAGACATACATACCTACATGATGTGTTGAGCCACACGAAGTTCTCTCAAATGCGGTGTTTCAGAACAAAAGTCGGACGGGTTTCACAATTTGATATTGTACACCCCTTTGGGTATATAAAATAGGTGCTAATATGGTTTGTATCATAAGTTACAGCATTATATGTGTATATAATGCCAATTTGAACCAAGTATTAAAAATGTTCCTCCATGAAGATTACGATAGGACAGAATTTCGGGCAAAATGTCATAAAAAATCTGCGAAAATTATGTATGGGAGCTGTATATAAATTAGAACCTATGCAAAACATCGCATCAATTTTGACAAACCATTTTTAATGAAACCATTATTTTTAAAACAGGGGACCTAGCAGCACCAGATCCAAGCATCTCGATATACACAAGGCCACCTGAATTTCTCCCGATCGAACAACTAGAAATCAAATCGATCATTTTGTGATAGACGGAAGGAATTCATTCAGTGTTTTAGGCGTTCGATCGATCCCAGGAGCGAATATCGATTCGGACCACTACCTTGTTGCAGCCAAGATTGGCACTCGTCTTAATGTAGCAGCAAAGGTGCGATCTAACACAACACGGAAACTAGACGTCGAAAAGCTGGAAACATAACAGGTAGAAGTAGCGTACTCCGCTCAACTTACCCACCTGCATGACGAAAGCACCCCATGTCCCGATAATATTATAGAAGCACAATGTCAATGATTTGCCCACTCCCTACAAACTGCAGCAAAAGCAACACTTGGGTGCCAAAGACCACCATCAAGATACACGTGGTATATGGCGACCCTGCAGACAGTAGCAACATGTAATGTGATGGAGAATTATCGGTGGAAAAGGAGAGATGAGAAACGTATTTTCGGAAAAAGAAGAAAGAACAGGAAAAACGGGAGCAACTCGAGATGTACAGGTGTCAGAACGAAGTCCGGAAATTTTACCAACGAGTAAAACACCAAACCGAAGGCTTTGGTGCAGGTATCAAATGTAGAGATGAAGAAGACAAAAACCAATAACAGATGACGGTAGAGCCACCTACTGATGGATCAGAATAGCAATCGTCTTAGTAAAGCAGCTTCTGGTATCAAAAATAGTAGCATGCTGAAGAAGACATGCACCAGATTAGTACAATTTGGCTAATAATATGTCCAATGATAGGAACCTCAGCATGCTGTGTCCCATGTACAAAAAGAAGACAAGACGATACGTGCCAACTATAGAGGAATAAATCTCCTTCCCATCCCATATAAAGTGCTATCCAGCGTGCTGTGCGAACGACTGAAGCCAATGGTCAATGACATTATTGGACCATACCAAAGCGGCTTCAAACCCGCAAATCCACCATTGACCTGATTTTCACACAGCGCCAAATCCTGGAAAGACTCTCAAAAAACACATCGACACATTCTACCTATTCGTCGACTACAAAGCCGCATTCAACAGCCCTATCCATTCAGTGGTGTGTAAAGCCATGTCTGCTTTTGACATTCCTGCAAAATTAATACGGCTATGCAGAATAACTTTAACTGGCACAGGAGCTCGGAGTACTTTAATACCGAACGAGGATTCAGACAAGGCGAGGGTTTTATTTATATATTTATGTATTGTCGTGTGACCTTTTTAACATCCTGTTGGGAAAGGTCATACGAGAGGCAAAAATGACACTCTGTATACCAAACAACACATGTTACTCGCCTACGCCAATGACATCGACATAATGGGTCGAAAATTGAGAGCGGTAACAGTTACGTTTGAACAAATTGAGAAGGAAGGAAGGAATCTGCAGAAGGGGGTCTGGCAGTAAACGGCGAGAAGACCAAACTGATGATATCAATGCGCAAGACGTCCAGTAGACTCCGACCAACTGTGAAACTTGAGAACTACAGCTTCGATGTAGTCAATGATTTTATATACCTTGATAACGTGCTGTTATATGGATCGGAAGCATGGGTACTTACGCAAGCAGATGATGAAGCTCTTGAAGTCTTTGAGAGAAAATATTTTCCGAAAGATCTATGGGCCGATCTGCGTTAACGGTGAATATCGCCGTCGAATGAACCATGAGTTGTACCAAATATTCTCGGGCATCGGCATTGTTAGACGCATCGAGCTGCAGCGGCTACGTTGGCCAAATCATGTTGTGAGAATGGATGAAGATGTCCCAGCTCAAAAGGCATATAAAAGCGAATTAGCTGATGGCTCACGCAGAGCCATTAGCTGATTCGAAAAGACAACATCACGGAATATGCCCTTTCAAATTGGATGAGGTGCGCACAAGACCGACACAACTAGAAATCTTTTTTAAGCTCGGCTTATGAAACGAAAGTTCTGTCACAAGCCAGCTAAGTAAGTAAGATTTTTTTGTTGAAAAAATCCTCGTTTATTAGGCTTACTAAAACTATTTAAAATAATCCACGCTTATTCAGGTCCATAATCACATATTTTTTAAACAATCACTATTATTCAGATCCATGAAAAATATTAAAAAACCAGTGAGCGGAGCAGTATAGTTGGAAAGGGCCCACCATACGATACCCTTCACAACTACCACGGAACTCGGATGTTTATTCCGAGCCTGGGCAATATTTCGTGATATTTGCACCGACTTGCCCGATTAGAGGTTAACAGCAAATCTTCCTTACATGTTCCGAATTTTACAAATATTTAGTACAGCCCTTTTACTTACTTGTCCAGATTTCCTTCATGATGTGATGTTAGGCTTGTATTCGACTAGAAAATACACAAAGAAATTAAGTTTTCAGTCCACTTCATCCCAAAATTTTATTCTGATCATCACCAAAATTATAGGCGTTGTCGGTGACCATAACTTGAACCTCATGGAAAATTTCAAAGCGATCAGCGCTATATTTCCGCCCTCTAATGTGGCAATGGGTTACTAAATAATATCTGAATACGTAAGCACCTGTATATATTTATGTGTAACCCCCACATCCGAATAGATAAATATAAATAAAGACTAATAATAAATAGAGACTTTGGTGTACCATTTACATTAAATCGTACGAAAATATATGGGAGCTATATCTAAATCCTAGAATGATGTCTGAAAAGTTTAGTGAAAATCGGTCCAGATTAAGATTATGGAAAATAGTGCACTAAAGTCCCTATATATCCTTCGATTTGCACGAAATTTGTCATAGTATACTGAATTAAGTCTAGAACGATGTGTGTCAAATTTCGTGAAAATCAGTTCATATTTATATTTAGCTCCCATATATAGTTTCGACCGATTTCAGGTAAATGGTGCACCAAAGTCCCCATATAGCCTTCAATTTGCATGAAATTTGGCATAACGTACTGAGTTGAGCCGAAAGTGATGTCTGCCAAATTTCGAGAAAATCAGTTCATATTTATATATAGCTCCCATATATAGTTTCGACCGATTTCATGTAAATGGTGCACCAAAGTCCCTATATAGCCTTCAATTTGCATGAAATTTGGCATAACGTACTGAGTTGAGCCGAAAGTGATGTCTGCCAAGTTTCGAGAAAATCGGTCCAGATTTATAGTTTATATAGTTTCGACCGATTTCATGTAAATGGTGCACCAAAGTCCCTATATAGCCTTCAATTTGCATGAAATTTGGCATAACGTACTGAGTTGAGCCGAAAGTAATGTCTGCCAAGTTTCGAGAAAATCGGTCCAGATTTATAGTTTATATAGTTTCGACCGATTTCATGTAAATGGTGCACCAAAGTCCCTATATATCCTTCGATTTGCATGAAATTTGGCATAACGTACTGAATTGAGCCGAGAGTGATGTCTGCCAAGTTTCGAGAAAATCGGTCCAGATTTAGATATAGCTCCCATATATATTTTCGTCCTATATAAGGTAAATAGTGCACCAAAGTCCCTATATATCCTTCGATTTGCATGAAATTTGGCATAGCGTACTGAATTAAGTCAAGAACGATGTGTGTTAAATTTCGTGAAAATCGGTTCATATTTATATAGCTCCCATATATAGTTTCGTCCGATTTCATGTAATTGGTGTACCAAAGTCCCTATATATCTTTCCATCTGCACGAAATTTTGTATAGTGTACTGAATTAATCTAGAATGATGTGTGTTAAGTTTCGTGAAAATCTGTTCAGATTCAGATATAGCTCCCATATATAGTTTCGTCCGATTTCATGTAAATGGTACACCAAAGTCCGTATTTATCTTTCGATTTACATACTTTGCCCCATTGTAACAAACGAATGGCATTTTTATGGATAGATCTAAGTCGTTTCACATTTAGATAAATATCACATATTTTATTTCATACAATTTTATGATGATAGCCCTGTATAATATACCCATAGTGGTGAATGGTATCATATAGTCGGCCCGTCCGACTTTACTACTTTCCTTACTGGGTTTTTTTTAGAAAATCTACCCTAACATTTAAAAAAATACACAACAAATAAAAAAACATTGTTTAAAAAAAATCACGCGTTTTTATAATCAAAGAAAGAAATATTTAAAACAAAATCATATTTGTTTACAGTCAGTGGCGAGATCCGAAACTATAGTCTTCCCTGCCTTACCCCTCGGTGAATAATGTCATACATCCCCCACTAATAAATGGTTGTTTTTTTATAAAACAACAAACTGGTATCCCAAATAACCCGCCAACACTACTGAAGTTTATAGTTTGTGATAAAATATTTAAAAAAAATCCATACTTTATTAAAGCCCATAAAAATATTTTTTTTACAGAATAAATCTTCTATGCAGAGAAATCTTTGACTCATTTCTTCTTTGGTTCAGAAAACTTAGTTTCGATAATAGAGAAAATTACTATCAAATAATAAAACAAGGCATTGAGTCGTGAATGCGGAAATTTATATATTTTTAACTAACATTAACTTTGACGATTAGCAACAACAGTAAAATCAGGTGCATAAAGTGTGCAGAGTTTTTTTTCTGATACAAACAAGTGTTGATTTTGTTAGCCAGATATTCTTCATAGAAAACATGACGATGAAGAATATGGCGGAAAAGAAACGTTAATATCGATTGTAATTCGAATGACGGCATTAGTCTCGTGTTGGGGACGGTTTTGAAATCAGCTGTAGAAGACCCAAAGGAAATAATGCACCATAATAAAGTCCCATATCGGAGTTCGGAGTTGGTGTGTAGGCGTGAGATAAGGCTGGGTTTTTGGAAATTCGAACTAGAAGGATACGAAACGTATGGTAGCCTTTGTATTAGGCGAACGCGAAGAGCTAGAATTAGAATTATAAATTTGGAATGTGGGTCACTGATGGAAAGTTAGAAAGATGTACAAAAGGGTTTTTGGATAAGTGTACTAAAAGTACTAAAAATTACTAAATTTAGTTCTAATTGTATATATATTGAACATTTGAACATATATAGCTAGTATATTGAAATTTTATATGGAGTACAGGTTGGGAAGGGGTGTTGATGTATGGAAATGCTTTAAGAAATTCGTACTTATGTGTATAAAAAGTACAAAATGGTACTAAATTTTGTACTATTTGAATTAAGTTGAGTGTATAGAGATGGAATCCGGAAAATCGGAATCAGGACTACTATTGGAGCACAAGATTGAAGTAGCTTTAAAAAATCGTACTTATGTGTACGAAATGTACTAAATAGTACTAAAATTGGTGTAAGTTGGATTTAGGTGAACAGATAGAGCTGGAGTCTTCAAATTGTGAAAAAAATGACTGTTGGAGTGTAGGATTGAAGTAGTTACTTATTGGTACGAAAAGTACTATATGGTACCAAATTTAGTACAATTTGGAATTTGAGCTGAAATCCTGAAATTTGAAATTAGGATTACTGTGGAAGATTGAGCTATAGAGACATCTTTGCAAATTCGTATTTATGTGTAAGAAAAGTACTAAACGGCACTAGATTTGGTGCAATTAGGATTTGGGTGAGCGGAGAGAGCTGGAAACCTAAAATTTGGAATAATGGTTGCTGTTGGAATATAGAATTGAGATATGGAACCATAGTACTTATGTGTACTAAATGGTCCTATATTTGGTACAACTTGAGTATTTGAGAACGGATAGAGCTGGACTCCAGAATTTTGAAATTAAAATTCCTGTTGGAGTGTAGGATTGAGGTAGTTTTGGAAATTCTTAATTATAGAAACAAAAGGTTACTAAATTTGGTACAACTTGGATTTTGGTGAACGGATAGAGCTGGGATCTTTAAATGGTTAAGGTTATTATTGGAGTGCATGACTGAGGTAGTTTTGGAAATTCGTACTTTGGGTACGAAAAGCACAAAATTTGGTACAATTTGGACTTTGGTGAACGGGTAGAACTTGAATCCTGAAAGTTGCAACTTAGGTTACTGTGGGAGTGTAGGAAAAATACAGAATGGTACCAAATCTGATACAATTTAGTGAACAGATAGAGCAGGAATTCTTAAATTTGGACTTACGATTACTATATGAAAGCAGGTTTGAAATATTGAGATATGTTTGGAATATGAATACGAAAAGTAGAGAATGGTATCAAATGGTATGGTATAATTTGGTCTTTAATGAACAGACAGAGATGAAATTCTTAAATTTGCATTTGGTGGAATTAATTTGGTGGAATTAAGATTACTGTTAGAGTGTAGGATCGATGTTTTAGTTTTACAAATTCTGAATTTCTTCTGAAAGTCTGAAATTCTGAATTCTGACAAAAGTACTAAATGGTACTAAATTGGAAACGATTTGGGTTTGTATAATCCTTGAGATTTAGAATTCAGATTACTATTGATCTATAGAGGCTGGAAACCTAAAATTTGGCATGTCAGTGACAGAGAGTTAGAAAGAAGGGCCAAAGGGGTTTAGGTACTAAGTGGTACTAAATTTAGTGGTAGTGATGGCATGGAGGTTGTCATGAAAATGTGTACTTATATGTTCGAAAAGGTCTAAATGGAACTGAATGTGGAACCTGTACGTTTCTGCAAAAGTATTTCATTGAAATTCTGATCTATTTTTTTTTTAATCTATGTAATGGAAATAAGAAAGACATTTCGGAAAATAGTGCTGATGTGTATGAAGAGTACTTAATTGTAATAAACTTGATATTAGATGTAGGAAAAGAGGTTGAACTATAGTACAACAAATTATACAGTATTTACGATTTCCATTTAATTTTTTCCCTTTCCGCATACGAAGTAGTGGACACTTTGCTAGGTAATACATATTTACATATTAACTCATATTTATACCCTTCACCACACTGTGGTACAGGGTATTATGTCTTTGTTCATATGTTTGTAACAGGCAAAAATAATCGAGATAGACCCATGGTTCCTTTTGAGAATATGCATAGAATCACTTTCTGAGTCGATTTACGCATGTCCGTCTGTCCGTCCGTCCGTCCGTCTGTCCATGTTAAATTGTAAACAAAGTACAGGTCGCATTTATGATCCGAATTGGATGAAATTTGGCACAGGTCACTTAATTGGCCCAAGGACGAACCTATTGATCGGTCCACGTATAGGCATAGCTCCCATATAAGGGTACCCCCAAATTTTCCGTATTTTGAGGTTCCTGAGCGCGTTTGTTAACCGATTTCGCTGAAATTTTGTACTTTGAGTTCTTATTGGGTAGCAAATCTCCTTACCAAAAATTATAAATATAGGTCCATTTTTTCGGAGAGCCCCCATATAAGGGTACCCTCAATTTTCGGTATTTTCGGGTTCATGGGCTTGTTTTATAACTGAATTCTCTGAAATTTTGTACATTGGGTTCTTATAGGGTACCAAATTACTCCACTAAAAATTATAAATATAGGTCCAGTTTTACTGGTAGTCCCCATATAACGGTACCCCAAAATTTTTGGTATTTTGGGGGTTCTGATCTTATTTTTCGACCGAATAGACTGTAATTTAGTACGTCGAGTTCTTATTAGGTAGCAAATCTCTCCACTATAAATTATAAATATTGGTCAATTTTTTCTGGTAGCCCTCATATAAGGGTACCCCCCAATTTTCGGTATTTTGAGGTTCTTCAACCAAAGTCTTTTTATACCATTCACCACACTGTGGTACAGGGTATTATGTCGTAGTGCATATGTTTGTAACAGGCAAAAGGAAACGAGATAGACCCATAGTTTGGCACAGCGTAACAAAATAAGGTCTAGAATGGTGTGTGTTAAGTTTCCTGAAAATCGGTTCAGATTTATATATAGCTCCCATATATATTTTCGTCCGATTTAATGTAAATGGTGCACCAAAGTCCCTTAATATCTTTCGGTTTGCACTAAATTTGGCACAGCGTAATGAATTAGGTCTAGATGTGTGTTAAGTTTCCTGAAATCGGTTCAGATTTAGATATAGCTTCTATATCTGACCAAATGAAAAATTTAGTATAGATTGCAGAATGGCATATTTATGGATCGATTTTCATGTTAGTGGTCCTTCAAAAATTCGACGTCTGTTATGATTCATCGGTTGAATATACCCAAGTGGTGAAGGGTATCATATAGTCGGCCCCGTCCGACTTTACTACTTTCCTTACTGGTTTTATTATACCCTTCACCACACTGTGGTACAGGGTATTATGTCTTTGTGCATATGTTTGTAACAGGCAAAAGGAAACGAGATAGACACATGGTTCCTTTTGAGAATATGCATAGAATCACTTTCTAAGTCGATTTATGCATGTCCGTCCGTCCGTCTGTCTGTCCATGTATTTTTGTGAGCAAAGTACAGGTCGCATTTATGATCCGAATTGGATGAAATTTGGCACAGCTCATTTGTTTGGCCCAAGGACGAACCCTATTGAAATTGGAAAAAATCGGTTCAGATTTAGATATAGCTCCCATATATATATTTAACCGATTTAATGTAAACGGTCCCTATATATCTTTCGATTTGCACGAAATTTGGCATAACGTATTGAATTAAGCCTAGAGTGATGTCTGCCAAGTTTCGAGAATATCGGTCCAGATTTAGATATAGCTCCCATATATAGTTTCGCCCGATTTCATATAAATGGTGCATCAAAGTCACTATATATCCTTCGATTTGCACGAAATTTGGCATAACGTACTGAATTGAGCCTAGAGTGATGTCTGCCAAGTTTCGAGAAAATCGGTCCTAATTTAGATATAGCTCCCATATATAGATTCGTTCGATTTTATGTAAATGGTGCACCAAAATCCCTATATATCTTTCGATTAGCACGAAATTCGGCATAACGTACTGACTTGAGTCTAGAATGATGTCTGCCAAGTTTCGAGGAAATCGGTACAGATGTAGATATAGCTCCCATATATATTTTCGTCCGATTTAATATAAATGATGTACCAAAGTCCCTATATATCTTGCGATCTGCACGAAATTTGGTATAACGTACTGAATTGGGCCTAGAGTGATGTCTGCCAAGTTTCGATAAAATCGGTCAAGATTTAGATATATAGGTGCACCAATGTCCCTATATATCTTTCGATTTGCACGAAATTTGGCATAACGTACTGAATTGAGCATAAAATTATGTCTGGTATGTTTCGTGAAAATCGGTCCAGATTTAGATATAGCTCCATATATAGTTCCGTCCGATTTCATGTAAATGGTGCACCAATGTCCCTATATATCTTTCGATTTGCACGAAATTTGGCATAACGTGCTGAATTGAGCATAAAATTATGTCTGGTATGTTTTGTGAAAATCGGTCCAGATTTAGATATAGCTCCCATATATAGTTTCGTCCGATTTTATGTAAATTGTGCACCAAAGTCCCTATATATCTTTCGATTTGCACGAAATTTGGCATAACGTACTGAATTGAGCCTAGAGTGAGTTCTGCCAAGTTTTATGAAAATCGGTCCAGATTAAGATATAGCTCCCATTTATAGTTTCGTCCGATTTCTTGTAAATGGTGCACCAAAGTCCCTACATATCTTTCGATTTGCACTAAATTTGGCATTACGTACTGAATTAAGCCTAGAATTATGTCTGCCAAGTTTCGAGGAAATCGGTATAGATTTATATATAGCTCCCTTATATTATAGATTGATTTTAAGTAATTGACGCACCAAGGAACCAATATATGGCTGATAGGAACAAAACGTACTGAAATTAGTATAACCTAACCTGTACCAAGTTTCGTTGAAATAGGTTCATTTTAGCATCCATATATAAGTAAATTGTGCATCAAACTCCTCATATTTGTTAGATTGACATCAAATTTTGCACAACGTACAAAATTGAGCATAGAATAACGTAGTTGGGTTTTCTAGAAGTACAGACATAGCCCAATGGATTAACTATTGATATTTTTTGAAGTCGATTTACATACTTTTGTCCCATTGTAAGAAACGAATGACATGTTTATGGATAGATCTAGGTCGTTTCACATTTAGATAAATATCACATATTTTATTTCATCCAATTTCATTTTAATAGTCCTGTTTAATATACCCATAGTGGTGAAGGGTATCATATAGTCGGCCCCGTCCGACTTTACTACTTTCCTTACTGGTTTTAATTTTATTATTAAAAATGTCTTAGAACCTCATGTTTTTTTACATTTGATAATTTTTTTTCTGTTATTTTCATTTATAAGAATTAGGTAAAAGGGAAAACAGAATTTTCTAATGAATGACAATGTCGAATGTCGTTAGACAATAATTTCCGTAAATATTAGAAGCCACCTATCACGATATGGGTCACGTTCATGGCTGTGTGAATTATGATGATATTACGAAATGATGATGGTTAGCAAATTTGCATGTAAATATCTCAACTTTTTTCTTTTAATTTTTGACCAACACTTTTTGGTCTAGTTTTCAGAATTTTGATTGCATTTTTTGCCATTTTAAGCAAAAAACACGATTTATTTAAAATTAATTGATAAGCGAATGACGTACAGGGGGAGATATAGGGTTTCCCATGATGCTTTTATCGTATATCACTTTTTGTTATGAATGAATGAAAATACATAAGTAAAGCCGTATCAAATTGCAATTGTCGATGGTTGTTGTTGTGACATTTTCGACTGAGAGCGTGTAATCCATTTTCCATACTCTACTAAATAAAGATGTCGTTACGTTTACCTATACGGTTTGTATTTAAGTTTGTTAAAAAAAAATATGGAATAGATCTTCTATTAGATCAGATAGAAGATCTGTTTTGTAAAAAGGAGATTTCTTCTATACATAAAATACTTATGCACGCCTGATTATAGTCCATAAATAAATCTAAAAAATCACGCCTGATTGTAGTTTCTAACAAGTAAAAATGCGTTAAGTTCGGCCGGGCCGAACTTTGGATACCCTCCACCATAGAAATACTGACAATTTTTTGAAATGAAAACATAGGGAAGATACATATAACGGTAATTGTAAAATTGAGCAATTTTAATTGGGGTTTTCTAAAAATCTCAAAACCTTAAAATTTTGACATATATTATTTACGCATGGTACGGTAAAACATGTGTATAAAATCCTGAAAATACTCCAATTGAAAGGGCAATATTATATATGAGGCATACTAAAGCGGGACCAATATTGACAACATTGGGAACTACTTGGTGTTTTCATTATATAAGGGGATAGGCCTAATTAAGGGCCGATGTAACTCAAGTTCCACGCTAAATATTAAATAGGTACGATGTTTTAATAGGACCTGGTCCCAAATGCGGGTCGATACAGTTCATTCTCAAACCTCACGTTTTAGTTTTCATGTCGATATGCTCCGAGAGAAAAATGATTACAACATATGGCTAAATCGACTAAATCGATTTAGAATTCCATACTATGTGGGGTATGAACTGAAAAATTCGTCTACCGAATAACCCCCCTACTATGGTGGAATACAGCTACATGGGATAACCCCAACACAGGGAAAAAACTATTTTAAAATAAAAAAGGGGGTTATAAAGGGGGTTAACAACAACAAAATACCAACTTACAGCAAATTGGCTCAAGAACCCCAAAATACCGAAAATTGGAGGGTACTCTTATATGGGGGCTACCCGAAAAAAATTGACCTATATTTATAATTTTTAGTGGAGAGATTTGCTACGCAATAAGAACTCAAATTTCCAAATTTCAGCGACTTCGGTTGATAAACGGGCTCAAGAACCCCAAAATACCGAAAATTGGGGGTACCCTTATATGAGTGCTACCCGAAAAAATGACCTATATTTATAATTTTTAGTGGAGAGATTTGCTACGCAATAAGAACTCAAATTTCCATATTTCAGCGAATTCGGTTGATAAACGGGCTCAAGAACCCCATAATACCGAAAATTGGGGTACCCATATATGAGTGCTACCCGAAAAAATGGACCTATATTTATAATTTTTTGTGGAGATATTTGATACCCAATAAGAACTCAAAGTACTAAATTACATCCAATTCGGTGAAAAATCCGGTCAAAATCCCCCAAAAACTGAAAATTGGGAGGTACCGTTATATGGGGGCTACCAGAAAAAGTGGACCTATATTTATAATTTTTGGTGGAGAAATTGGGTATCCGAAAAGAACCCATTTTACCAAATTTCAGCGAATCTGACTGAAAAACGCGCTCAAGAACCCCAAAATACCGAAAATTGAGTTATTTTGGGGTTCTTGAGAGCTATGCCTAAACGTGGACCGATAAAGTCCATCTTCGAACTTGACCTGCCTGCAGACAAAAGACGACTCTATGCAAAATTTTGACGCTCTATCTCAATTCGTTTAGACGCTAGAGTGATTACAACAGACAGACGAAAAGACGGACATGCTTAGATCGTCATAGAATTTTACGCTGATCAAGAATATATATATATATATATATATACTTTATAGGGTCGGAAATGATTATTTCGATGCGTTACAAACGGAAAAACAAAAGTAGTATACCCTCTATACTATGGTGGAGGGTATAAAAAAACATTTTTAAATAATCCACGCCTAATTAACATCTGTGAAAAGACATTTTTTAAAAGTTCCATCACCTGTGGTACAGTGCATTATGTCTTTGTGCATATGTTTGTAACAGCAAAAGGAAACGAGATAGACACATGGTTCATTTTTAGAATATGCATAGAATCACCTTCTAAGTCGATTTACGCATGTCCGTCCGTCTGTCCATGTTAAATTGTAAACAAAGTACAGGTCGCATTTATGATCCGAATTGGATGACATTTGGCATAGATCACATATTTGGTCCAAGGACGAACCCTATTGAAATTGAGAAAAATTGGTTCAGATTTAGATATAGCTCCCACATATATTTTCGTCCGTGTTTATGTAAATGGTGCAACTAAGTCGCTTCGATTTGCACGAAATGTGGCATAGCGTAATGATTTAGATATATATATATATATTTCATTATCGTCAGGTTCGAGTTTTCTTTATCAAGATTTCCTTAGAAAGCGGAACGACTACAACCAATAGCTAAATTGTCTTAGAATTCCATAATTTGTAGGGTAAAACTCACTATTTCGAGTAACGATTAAAGTATGTAAAGTATGTGTAAGATAACCTCTACACACGGAACTAATCAGCTAACTATTTTAATATAAGAAGGGGAACTACCCCTAAAAGGTGGCGAATATTAATAATTTTTGGTAGGAAGATTTGGTTACCATATGCGACTACAAAATACCAAATTACAGCGAATTGGCTCAAGAACCCTAAAATACCGAAAATTGAGGGTGTCTTATATGTTGGCTACCCGAAAAAATGGGCCAATATTTATAATTTTTACTGAAGAAATTTGGTACCCAATAAGAACCCATTGCACCAAATTTCAGCGAATTCGGTTTAAAAATACGCTTAAACCCCACAGAATACCGTAAATTGGGGCGGGGGGTACCGTTATATGGAGGCTACCAGAAAAAGTGCACCGATATTTATAATTTGTAATGGATACATTTGGCACCCATAAACAACCTAATGTACCAAATTTCAGAGAATTTGGTTGAAAAAACGCGCTAATGAATCCAAAAATACCGAAAATTGGGGCTACCCAATAATGGACCGATATTTATAATTTCTAGTGGAGACATTTGAGGCCCAAAAAGAACCCAATGTACCAAATTTCAGCAAACTCGGTTGAAAAGCGCGCTCAAGAACCAAAAAGGATCGAAAATTGGGCGGTACTCTTATATGGGGGCTATGCCTAACCGTGGACCGATATAGCCCATCTTCGAACTTTACCTGCCTTCAGACAAAAGACGGAAGACACTAAGGAATCCAAAAATATCGAAAATTAGGGCTAACCAAAAATGGACCGATATTTATAATTTCTAGTGGAGACATTTGATGCCCCAAAATAACCCAATGTACCAGATTTCAGCGAATTCGGTTGAAAAGCGCGCTCAAGAACCAAAAAGTATCGAAAATTGGGCGGTACCCTTATATGGAGGCTATGCCTAACCGTGGACCGATATGGCCCATCTTCGAACTTTACCTGCCTGCAGACAAAAAACGACTCTGTGCAACATTGTGGCGATCTATCTCAATTCCTGCAGAAGAAAGCGTGATTACAACAGACTGACGGACAGACAGACGGACATGGCTAGATCGTCTTAGAATTTTACCCTAATCAAGAATATATATATATATATATATATATATTTTTTTTTATATAGTGTCGGAAATGAATATTTCGATGAGTTACAAACGGAATGACAAAACTAATATACACCCTCCATACTATGGTGGAGGGTATAAAAACAATCTGATTTAAATTGTCAAAAAAAATATTTTATCAATGAGAATCCGAAATATAAAATTCCAGTTCATTTGGTTGAAAAACATTACGACTTTCTTGTAAATAAAAGTCCCCCACTGTGCCATGCATTTGATATTCTCACATTAGTCATAATCAATACAGATAACGACGAAGATGAACAAATTGAGCTGAGAAATGTACGATTATATTTATTTCAATACCACAACGCGTTCGATTTGGTTCTTTGAATTCCATACGTTATTTTATACAACAAATTCCAAAAAGAAAAAAAAAAAATAATAATAAAAAAAAAAACTAAAAAAAAATCATGCAATTATTCACCAAGCTACTGATCATAATTAGTTTGTTAGCTAATTTTCAATTGCACAATATCGCCGGTCCGGCTCGTGATGGTTATGGTGGGGGTGAGTTGAAATGGAAAACAAAGAAAATAACAGAAATTTCCATGGCATTATTTCATAATTTTGGAATTTCTTAAAAAAAACAAAAACAACAATAAAATGTATTTTCAAGGTTATAATTGACGTATGCTTTTTTTCCTTCTTTTTTTCTCTGCACCCGACCTCACCTTGGGCCTGACTCTGCAAAATGTTTCACATAGTTATGACACAACTGGTATTGCCCAATTTATGCGAACAAAAAGGCGCAGATTGGTGTACGCTTGAATGTCAACTATTGGGTGGACGTGATGGTCGCTGTGACAAAAGGAGAATGTGCAATTGTCGTCCATTATAGGAATGACAGACAGACAGTCAGTCAGTCATTCAGAAAGAAAATAAAAACCTGCATGCCAAGGCGATTAAATTAGAAGCGTAATGTTATATGCACTACTCATTGTCTGGTGTTAGTATATTTGTCAGTGTATCAATCTATATGTATATGTATATGTGTGTTTTGTTATTGTTATTAATTTCAAAATAAATAAATAATTAATTTTTTTTTTTGTGAAATCTGACCTTTTTTCTTTGGTGTTCACTTTCTTTCATTCATACATATTTTTGTATTGTTTTGGTTTTGTGTTTTTTTCTTTGTGGTTTTTACTCCTCTCTCCGATTTTTATTTTTGGTTTGGCTTACTTCGTTTGTCCTATCGTTTATATTTTCTAAGCTAAATCTATTCGCTTATTTAGCTGAGCATTTTCTTGTTGTTGTTGTTGTTGTGTATTTGTTGCATTGATTTGTGCCGCTGTTGTTGTTGCTGCTGTGCTATGGAATACAAACCTGGAACGTTCGAATAGCGATGGATCGGTATAAATGGGTTCACTGGGATCCTCGAATTGATTGGGTCCTAAATTGGCATTACGCATTGGATTTATTACGGGCAGCTGACACATTCGTGCTAAATTTCTGAAAGGAGAAAAAAAAACAAAATATGTTAATGAGTATCTAATAAAAAATTGCTGAAATTTAAAATGTTTATCACTACGAGGGGAGCATCTGTGGTCATTATTATTCCCTTCACCACACTGTGGTACAGGGTATTATGCCTTTGTGCATATGTTTGTAACATGCAAAAGGAAACGAGATAGACACATGGTTCCTTTTGAGAATATGCATAGAATCACTTTTTAAGGGAAAAATCGGTTCAGATATATTTTCCCATATAAATTTTCGTCCGATTTAAGGTAAATGGTGCACCAAAGTCCCTAAATATCTTTCGATTTGCACGAAATTTGGCACAAAGTATTGAATTAAGGTGTGTGGTGTGTGCTAAGTTTCATGAAAATCGGTTCAGATTTATATATAGCTCCCATATATATTTTCGTCCGATAAATGGTGCACCAATGTCCCTAAATATCTTTCGATTTGTACGAAATTTGGCATTTGGTGTAGCGTACTGAACATAGTTTAGAATGATGTGTGTTAAGTTTCGTCAAAATCGGTTCTGATTTAGATATAGCTCCCATATATATTTTCCTCCGATTTTAGGTAAATGGTGCACCAGAGTCCCTATATATCTTTTGATTTGTACGAAATTTGGCACAGCATAATGAATTGGGTCTAGAATGACGTGTGTTTAGTTTCCTGAAAATCGGTTTTAGATATATATATATATATATTTTCGTCCGATTTAATGAAAATTGTGTACCAAAGTCCCTATATATCTTTCGATTTCCATGAAATTTAGTACAGCGTACTGAATAAAGTCTACAATAATGTGTGTTAAGTTTCGTGAAAATCGGTTAAGATTTAGATCCAATATATATTTTCGTCCGATTTTAGGTAACTGGTGCACCAGAGTCCCTATATATCTTTCGTAATGAACTTGGTATAACCTATAAGTTAGATATATAAATGATGCACCGAATTCCCCAGGTGCGTCCGATTGGCACAGAATTTTGCACCACTTATAGAAGTTATTATGAGATAACGTGTGGCAAGTTTTGTTGAATTTAGTTCAGATTTAGATATAGTTCCTATATATAGTTTCGTCAGATTTTAAGTAATCGGTTGAAATTTGGATAGAGCTACCACATTTTTTCCCGATTTTATCTAAATGATGCATCAATAACTCAAAATGTGGCCGATATTCTGTGACAAGTTTCGATGAAATCGGCTTAGATTTCGATATAGCTTTTATAAATATTTTGTCCGATTTGAAGTAAATGGTGCACCAAACTCCTCATGTTTATAAGATATGTATCTAAAAAATCAACGGGTATCCGACTGATATATGTTTTAAATTGATTTACATAGTTTTGTCCCATTGTAAGAAGCAACTCTATATCTGACCAAATGAAAAATTTAGTATAGGTTGCAGGAAGATATGTTTATGGGTCCAATTTCATTTTACTGATCCTTCAAAAATGTGACGTCTGTTAAGATTCATCTGTTGAATATACCCAAAGTATTAATACCCAAATAATTTATATTAATAAAATAATATCAAACCATAATTACCCACCCAGTGGCAAATGTCTTGTGCAGGGAACCGCCAAACATCGAGACATTCGAACGGAAGGCATTTGCAGAACGATTGGCGGTGGTGACATTCGAACCGCCACCACTACTCGAACCATTTGGCATATGACCGATTTCACTGAAACGTTCATGAGTGCGTATCGATGAAGAGTGGCCCAACGAATGAATGGGTGAATGACGATCGGCAATACGATTTTTTGACATTGTCTTCCAATAGCGACGATAAGCCAGACCGGAAACTAGGGTTATGCTCAACAGTAAAATCATGAGTAAAATAATCGCCGTAATTAACCCGTGATATTCGGATGGTGTAAGGCAAACCGTTTCCACTGGTGCCACCAATTTTCGGGGGTAAGATTCATTTTCGATTTCTTCACGACTTTCGAAGACCTGCAAGGGTAATAAATAAGATAAATATTGGAGAGATTATAAAAAAAATAATCGATAAAGTGAAGGAGTAGGATATACCTCTATCATTTCCCTAACTTGTTCGGGTTCTTCATTTTCTGCCTCTGTCGTATTATCTAGAAAAATATTGAAAAATTATATTTTCTTTTCTTCTCTGTTAAGATTTAGCTCACTTTTATTACCCTCACCCAGGGTACTGGTCACAGTGGTACTATTCACTTCCGTTAGCTCATCAACCAAACGTTCTGCCACCGGTTCCAACGAATCTTCTGTACTTGTGACAATTTCCTCGCTTAATGTTTCGGTGTCATTTAAAGATCTACGCCTCCGTCCAAATGATGGCTCTTGCCTACCCGCTGGTCCTGGACAATAAGCCGGCTGACAACCATCACGACAAGTACGTACAGTTGCCTCAAATACCAAGAAATTTGATTCGGGAATTTTGAAGGCATTAAAGCGAGCTTCCAAGGTGTCGCCATCACGTAATTTATCCAATTCGGGGAAGACATAAGGATCCACAGGACAGCTAAAGAGAAGCACAGAAATTAAAGTTTTAAATATTAAATTGTATTCCCGTCCTATGGATCAATTCTTGTTCCATGAAAATGCGTCATTCGATATTCGAATTTCCATCGAAAAAGAATTCAGCAATCGTAAAACTTACCCAAATCGATCAATCAGTTGTATACTCCTGCCCGAGTATGGATCACGAGCCACAACATTTGTGGCAAATATATCTGTGGCATGATTATAACCATCCAAGGCCTCTAAACGGAATGTCAGCGGATCGCCCACAGCTATTGTTGTTGTCGGCCTACCCTGATACAAAATACTCAAACGTACCTTTGAACTGAGCGTATTTTCGGCTGGTAAATATTCAATGGGTATTGGACTGCCGGAACTGTTGGGATCAGAAAGACTTTATACAACATCGTATTGTTTGGAATTGCAACAAAATGTTTTCGTTTTGAAATCGTTTTCACTCGAAGATACAAAAATGATTTCAAAATGCATTTTGTTTGCTTTTGCTGGTAGCTAAATACGTGGGGATTAGTTAATAATCTACTTAAAATTAATTCTCTAGTTTTTTAATAGATCAACAGATTTTCAAAATTGTCATGCATTATTTCATTTCAATTACAAAATTAATTTAAATATTTTTACTCAAATTAAAGAGGTTGGCAACTCTAAAAATACACAATGACTACTTAAAGCGTTTGAAAAGAGAACTACTTGCTAAAGCCTAGGTTGCTGGCTCAACTAGAATGGAAGCAATTGATTTAGTACATAGCGCCAAAAAGTATGCTTTAGAATAAGGCATTGCAGCTACACAGAGAGAAGGGTTGTTAAATGCTTTTGTTTTGTCCATTTAATTGCGATAAATGGAAAATTTTTTAGTTATTTTAGGAAAATATTTGTTGGATATTGATAAGTCAGAGTCTCGGGGGGTAGGATCTATGGTTTGGAATAATAATCAGATTATAACTAAAACAAGTTTTTTCAGAAATCCACTTTCTTTATGTTACAAAATCTAGGGGTGATACAAATGAGGGTGGAAAATTCTTAAAGGGCATAAAAGCCATTGGTGAGTATATTAAGAAACCAGAAGGACAAATTCTACATAGACCAAGTTTTAGAATTATGGCGTGATGGTTTTTTGGTGGCAACTCTAGACTTCTTGAAAACACAGACCATTATTTATTTACGACTTTGTGTGATAATGGATTGAACATGGCTCCTTAATTTAGCATGGAAATCCAGACGGTCATCTTTAGTGAGTATTTTGAATGCGCCTGAAAATGCATTCATTGAGTGCCTTTAAAAAATAAAGACTATAGCCCTATTGAAGGACGGAACAGCCGAAATGGGCTGTAAGTTACCGAGGTCTCACAATTTTTTCTATAGGAAAAATATGAGACCCAAGGGTCTGACAATTTTTCCTACTGAAAAAACCTGAGTCCCATGATATTGCAATGGCAGGGGAAACGATAGAGAAAATCAATAAATGGGATCGTGAACATCCAACTCACGAGAATAACGATCACTCAGCTCGCAGTTGGGTATGTCACGCTCATCGTAATTGCTTACCGCGGTGTCGCTACAACAAAGATATTCAATACCAGTTTAAAAAAACCCACCGAAATTCCATCCCTACTCACCGATAATTGAAACTACGACATATGAAATCCCTAGTCTCCCCACATTCCCGCTCACACTGTATCAGTGAGGGTACAATTATTGCGCGACGTATGAAATTTCTTCTCATTTTGTGGCGTGCTCAATCAATAAATGGGGCTTTGAACTGTTTCCGCAATAACCGTATTCTGATGATCAGGGTCCTATTCTATAGGGTCCTATTTCTATAGAAAAAATATGAGCCCCATGGCTTTCATAATTTTTTTGTAGAAATTTTTCGTTGCTTCACCATGACATTGCAATGGCAGGGGAAACGATAGAGAAAATCAATAAATGGGGCTTTGAACTGTTTCCGCAATAACCGTATTCTGCTGATCAGGGTCCCTTTCCTTTTCTTGGATTTCAAAGGAAAACATCGATAAGTTCTGCCGAAATTGTTAAATCCTCCAAAATGAGGTGGTCATTCAAAACATACATAATCGTTTGGGACCTCTTATGGATGCAACAAAATTATAGACAATCAGGTATGGAAATTTCGATAATATTACCACCAAAATATCAAAAATGGGACGGGGCATGGGGCCTATATCCATATATGGATATGAGAATTTTTCTCCACAATGACATGGCAATTTAAAACATATAAAATCGATTAGGACCTCCATAGAGATGCAAGTAAATGAAGGATACTTAGGTTGAGAAATTCGGCTAGGATCTTCAACATATCGATAATGTGGGAAGTATTTTTGTACCCAGCAAAAAAGCGGAATGCTAATTTATTTGTTTGAAAAATCATTTAGAACCTTAAAAAAATAGAAAATGGGGCAGAACACTTGTAAGTTCACGCCAAAAAGACAACATGGACCTACACTAAACTTTTGCGGAAAATTTCACAATTTAAGTCCCTGGAGTATCCAAATACAGCCTCTGGATATTGCAAATATATTCTTCACCTCTTTAATAAACCGGCATGTTAAATGTCAATCCATTCGCTTGCAAAATGCGAATAAAAAAATTCTGGTTCACCTGGATAGCGATCATGGGGTGGATGTCCATAATCCTCAACATTGAATCAATAGGCAATCTACCACCGCGAAAAATTGTGCCCCAGTCCGATCCATAAAGGTTGGCACTGCCATTACAGTCATCATATTTACTGGGATAGCGCAAAGGATTATGCAACCCCGTGCATGTTTTTTATCCTCCAGCAACTTGGAATGGCGAATTATAGCCAAATCGTTTGAAATAATTCGAACAGAACTTCCTTAACTGGCTCGAGACAGAACATTTGATCCATACATTTGTTCCAATCGCGTTGGTCTCGTGGATAGTTTTCTAATTTCAAATACCATGCTTTGATATGTCATCCTCCACTTGATTTTTTTCATCGAATTCAAGGCCTTCCACTTTTAAGCTGGAACATCCTTTTGAGCTGGGACACCCTTGTCCATTCGCCATTTCTTTTCACATTTGCATCTAGTATGACCTTTTATAGCAGAATGTTAAACAGGTCACACGACAAACTGTCACCTTGTCTGTATCCTCGGTATTGAAGGGCTCCGAGATATCCTTTCCGACTACTGACCTTGTGCCAATTGAAGTTATCCTGCATAGCCGTATACGACCTTATAGTCGACGAATAAGTGGAATATGTCGATGTGTTTTTCATGGTTCTTTTTCAGTAATTGGCGCAGAGTGAAAATCTGGTCTATGGTGGATTTGCCAGGTCTGATGCCGGATTGGTATGCTACAATAATGTCATTGACCATTGGGGGCTAGACCGAAATAAGGACCGGTTATAACGGATTTCAATATCAAATATACTAGGAGTAGTATGAAAGAAAGCACAAGCTTTCATAGCTCTATCTTCAAATATTGGTACTCGGATTTCAAAGACCAACAGACGGACATACAGATTTGATTAATTCGATATAGAGTAGAATTCCGACCAAAAATTACCATATCTATTGTGTGGCGTTTCACTTTGACATGATATGGATTTACAAAATACGTCAAATCGACCAGGAACCGTTTATTAGTTTTTTATCTGCTTGGAGTTTTCTATACACCTTTATATGGAGGCTATAAAGGTGTATGTACATGGAACTCGGAATACCAGATTGTAATTATTTTGCCCTAAAATTGGACAGGATCTTCGGGCAATGTAAAAAATGTGCCTATATTAAAAATGTTCTCTAGAGATGTTTTTACCCTCTAAAAATCAGGAATGCCGTATTACAGCCTTTTAGATTGGAATATTCGGCTGAATCACTTAAATGGGGCAGTATTTGTATTTGAGGATAGGTAGAACTTCCCACGCTTGTAAGTTATTAAGCTGTTTGTATTGATCAACGCAGGATTTCATGCTTCTTCTTCCTCTTTTCCTAGATATACCTTTCTCTCATAATAACAACACAAAAATACTATTTTATTTTCATGCAAAAATATATAACCAAAAACAAATTCTTCTTCTTCAACAAAGTTCTACACATTTTGCCAAACCATTAACATACCCAGCTCCAATATAACCTGAGGTGACAACAGCCTCACCAGGACCACGGAAGACACAAGTTAAATTATAACGTTTGTCACGACTGGTCTGGACATTATCGGAGAATTGGACAACAACGATGTTGGTTAGAGTGTCACCATAACGTTGGGTGCCACAGTCGGGATAACCCTGAGGACCGCTGATGCGTAGGACATTCACTGTGCCACCATTGCCACGGAAGAAGCAGCTGTAATGACAAAAAGGAAAATGATAATAGGAAAAAAAAGTGATGGAAAGTATTAGTTATCAAATCAAATGGAAAATCCCCATTGAGCCTACCGATCATAATAGCCATAGGTATAAATGCGTCCCACAAAACCTTCAGGTGTTCGAATGGTGAATTCCATGCCCTCTTCATTGCATGTTTGGGTAACTACAAGAGGAAATTCATAACTCAAATAAAATGTTTATATCAGACAACCTGAGTTGACCTACCGTCCATACACTCTCCATCACTTCTGCCGGCACTGCTTCTCTCATAGAAATCGTAATTGGCTGCATCGAATAAGCTGGGATCGTGTACATCCAACTCACGAGAATCACGATCACTCAGCTCGCAATTGGGTATGTCACGCTCATCGTAATTGCTTACCGCGGTGTCGCTACAACAAAAATATTCAATTCCAGTTTTAAAAATCCCCCCGAAATTCCATCCCTACTCACCGATAATTGAAACTACGACATATGAAATCCCTAGTCTCCACACATTCCCGCTCACACTGTATCAGCGAGGGTACAATTATTGCGCGACGTATGAAATGTCTTCTCATTTTGTGGCGTGCTGCTACTTGCTTAAAATTATCACTTTCCTCACAGCGTGTTATTGGTGGTCTGGGAATGCCGGCCGGACCGCCAGGACCTCCCGGTCCACCACCACCATATGATGCTGGTGCCAAGGGTGGTGGCAAAGCTCCCGGTATTGGATGATCATTGGGTAAAGGTGTCAGCGAACCACTACCAGGACCTCCAGCTCCACCGGGTCCATGGTAGGGGCGATTATAGGGCATATCATAGGTATAACCTCCAGAATTTGCTATGGGACGACGGCCAGCTGGTCTATCAAAATCGCGATCATAGGGACCAAAGCGATCACCATAACGTTCCTCATAGTCCATATCGTAATATGGTGGAGGAGGAGGTGGGCGATTGTAACCTATTAAAAATCGTACAAAATTTAATTTCGTGAAATCTACCCCCTCTTCATGATCGGAGATGAGTTATATTAGTTTATTAATGGTTTAGTATAACACTACCCCCCGCCTTACCTGCTCTAAAGCCTCCCGCCGCCGCACTGCCTTCATAACGATTGCCATATTTGTAAATATCTATGGGATAACGGTCATTACCTACCGGAAAACGATTGGGTGAGGTAGGAGGAGGTGGATATTTACCACCTCCCACGGGAGGTACTATTGGTGCTGGTGGATAACGTTTTGCTGAATCAGGTTCGGGTCGACGAGCTCCATGTACTATATCATCTCCAGGATAACGGGCATCTGGTCCATACCTGCCTCCCGAGCCAGGACGCAAATCATCAGGATAACGTGAATCATATGATGAAGGTCTAAAACGACGATCAGGGAAAATACCTTCAGGATCATCACGTCCGGTATAGCCACCAATGGGTTCTCTCATATTGGGATACCGTGAAGGATACCGACCAGCATAACGATCTTCAGGATAACGATGTCCTGGTAAATAGGGTCTATAGGGTACATCATCATCGGGTGGATATGGTCGGGTATGTGGCATATCTGGTGGCAGGGTATTATCCTCGATCAGTGGATAACGTCCACCCAATGGCCGGCGTATGGGTGTATAACGATCTCTGGGTATATATCTATCCGAATCGGGATAACGATCACCATAACGATCTGATTCTGGGTAACGGCCAGCATATCTGTCCTTGGGTGGTGGCAACTGTTCATCATAAGGATAACGTCCAGGTGGGCCGGGATAACGATTCATATAGGGTCTATCTCGGTCGGTTAGGGGATACCGATCACGATCACCAGGATAACGGTCACGATTGGCAGGGGCATAGGGATCTCGACCACGATCACGATCTTCGGGGTAACGTTCGGGATCATCTGGATAACGATCACCTGGCAAACGATTGCGATCACGATCTAGCGGTAAGCGATCACGATCCAGCGGTGGTATACGATCCCTATCTCCAGGCAAACGATCCCGATCCAGAGGTGGTATACGATCCCGATCTCCTGGCAAACGATCTCGATCCAAAGGTGGTATACGATCCCGATCTCCTGGCAAACGATCACGATCTCCAGGCAAACGATTACGATCAGCATCCAAGGGATAACGATCATCGTCGTAATAACCACTGGCAGGACCACCACTTGGATAACGGTCGCGATCTCTGTGGCGATCGCGATCATCATAATCATCGGGGAAACGGCCCCCTGCACCACCAGGTCTAACTCCACCTGGACCACTAGCACCAGGTCTTGAACCCGGATAACGGTCTGCAGGGTTAGTGAGTTAACATTGTTTTGTTATTATTTTATTTTAGTGAGGTTAGGTTGCATTTTTATTGTGAGAAATCATTTTTTGGTTTCAAATTCGGTGTTTTGAAAAAAATTAGTTGTATTAGCAAAACGAAATCGAAATAACAACGAACAACAATAATTACCATAATCTAGGCCGCCTGGTTCTCCAGGATAACGATCATAGGGTGGACGGCCATAATCCCCACCAGCTGAATCTCCAGGCAATCTACTGCCACCGCCAACACCTGTACCACTGCCCTGTCCATAACGATTACCACTGCCATAACGGTCATCATCTTTGCTGGGATTGCGCCAGGGGTTATCAACTCCAGGTCGATCTGACGGTCTGTGGCTTCCAGCCCCTGAGCCACCAGCACCTGAATGGCCATCACTATCACCACTACCACCAACCACATTAACTAAAAATTAGAAAAGACACGGAAAGAGTTTGAAATAGAAATATTTAATGGTCCGGACCTCATCACCAACAACAACTTACGCATTAAATTCTCATAATAATCATAATCGGCATCATAAATAATTCGCATGCCATCCTTTTGATTGTAACGACTTAGGCGACATGTACGAAAACGATCACTGTAGACGGCAGATCTAAAAAACCAAACAAACCAGGCCACAATAGTAATAATTTGGCTTCCATTAAATGCTAATAATAAGCAAAGTGTCTCACCTGCATTGGAAACTTGTTTGTCTTAGACACTCATCCAGACATTCACTCAACGATCTACCAGTTATCTCCGAATGAAATTCTCCACCCAGACGTGAATTGCGATAACGTTGAAAAGCTGTATCCGGTCGTCGTCCACCCGAAAAGAGATGTGATGTCACGGAATTGTCGGGGTAATCGGTGGCGCGTTCTAAATATGGAAAATAAGGTAAGACAAGGCAATACAAAATTTTAAGATTGGATAATTGAGGTTATGATCTTTTTTATGATCTTTAATTTCAAAATTCTTTAAATAAAACTAAAAGCATTGTCGATGTAACAAAATGGTAGACAGAAAAGAAAGTGTTTCCAATATTCGGATTTCTGGATTTTTTGAATGCAGTTATCAGAGAGAGGGAGAGAAAGAGAGCGAAAAAACAACTTTGGACTTGTGTTTGGTGGCATAGAACTATTTGACATATAATGTTTTCTATTTTGTCTCAATTTTTCTAACTTACTTCATTCTATACAATGTTAATCTTTCGGTTGGGTTTGTTGCTCGTCTTAACACTTATTTATTATATCGTTTTGGCATTTAGTATATCGAAATAATTTGGAAAATACACATGCGAATTTTATAACACTAATGCAGAGGTTGGTAACAGTGTCAAACAATGGATTGCAAAACTAGCCACAATCGTGTGAGTGGAGAGACGACGGTTGTAAACAAGATAAACAGCAGACAAATAATCGGTTGCAAAACTAACAGCCAACGAATGAGGGAAGATACGGAGGACGATAGCAAAACAAAACACAGTCGTGTCATGATGAAATGCTTTATGTGTCGTGCCATAAATTCGTAAACAGTAATAATTGAGGTAACTATCCTGATTTTATGTGGGCAATACTTTTATATCTGGTGTTATTCTGCTGACATGTACGCATTCTAAGGGCACAGACAGACACAGAAAAAATGTTTATGAATTTTCAAGTCCTGCACCGAAAACTTTTTGTTGTGTTGATGTACGGTTACTATATTCACCTTCTCATTAAATGGTCCACTGGTATCATAAAGGCACACCCGGGACAGTATTTTAAAAGGTCTGAATATTCCTTCACTGGGTATTATTTACATTCGCTTTTTGACTGACCTCACATATCATACCATTAATCGGCCTATAAGAGGTCAAGATCTTCTCTCTGCTACCTGATTCATGCTTCTAAACTTATGGCAGATATCAGTGACGTGCTCAGATAACTTGAAAATCATAGGACGGTCGGAATTGATATCTAAAACTCAACATGTTCTCTCTGCTCCCTGTATCATACTTCTAAACTTATGACAGATATCCGTAACGTGCTCAGATAACTTGAAATTTCTAGGATGGTCCGAATTTGATCTCTATGATCCAGAGCCTTATTTTAACCGTTCATGTGAACAGGGCTGTAGATTTAGTGCCAGAAAGTAGAATTTTCAACATATGAAAGGCCTGACACTTGTTCCTGTCTCTTCCTATATTACATAGACCTGGAAACGCACGATAGCATTCAACCAGGTTCAGTACCGAAAACATATTGTTGTACGAATGAACGTATTTTATGGTCTCTCTACCGCTTAACCAACAATTTCTGAATCTTGTTTCTACCAATTTCTGACATCTTGTTTCTACATTTCAAATCTAGGACCAGTATACGTATCGAAAACATATCAGAATGAACGGATTTTATGCTCTCTACCGCTACAACAATTGACTTGAATAAGTTTCTACATTTCATCGTAAATCGTTGCCAGAAATGACTTACATCTAAATATCTTAGGGTGTCGGAATTTGAAATCTAGGACCAGTATTCGTAATAGAAGCTTATTTCCAGATGTCGATGAGGTGAAAAGTGTGGATATAGATTTAGTTGCGACCTCTTCTTTCTAAATTCCACATATGAGTGGCGATCTGAAGGTGACCTTCTCCACATCTTCAAACATTTTGGAATTGAGGCTTTTTTTGGTTCGCATTGTCCAATGATATATCGGAAACCACGCAAAACTGAAGAAGGGACAGGCAAATGCCTCCATTGTATTTGCCTGCCTAGGGGAGTACCACTGAATGCTAACGGTAACTTTTTGAAATCTGCGAGGCTAATAAGTTTTTCGTTTTTTGGACTATAGAAGCTTTTAAAAGATTTTTTTCCGACGATAGAAGCCTTTAAAAGCATTTTTTGAGGACATAAGTCTTTTTTTCCACGATAGAAGTTTCTAAAGGCCTTTTTCCGATGATAGAAGAATAGCCTGTATTCGACGATAGATGTCTTTTTTCCACGATAGAAGCCTTTCAAGGCCTTTTTTGCGACGATAGAAGCCTCAATGCTTTTCATCAACGATAGACGCTTTTTAAGGCCCTTTTTGACGATAGAAATCTTTAAAGGCCTTTTTCGATGATAGAAGCCTTTAATGATCGTTTTTTTTCGACGGTAGAATACTTTTAAGGCATTTTTCGGTGACAGAAGCCTTTAAAATCATTTTTTGTGTTTTTTACTATACCCTCCATAGGTTTTTTTTCGATGATAGAAGCCTTTTTTGACGATTGAATCGACGGTAGAAGCCTTTATATGTCTTCTTTCGACGACAGAAACTTCTCAAGGTCTCTTTCGACTATAGATGCGTTTTTCCGACGATAGAAGTCTCTAAAGGCCTTTTATCGATGACAGAAGTCTTTAAAGGTATTCTTTGAAGTCAAGTAGGGTAATGAAAATATTTGTGTTCTAAAAATTTATATTTTAATGTGGATTATAAAATATGTGATTTATGATCTTCACACAGTGTGTGCGCGCTTTAGTTAAGCAGTGCGTTGTGTTGCCGCAAACACTGCGTGTCAATTAAGGAAATCATAAGTATACATTTTAGACTATTCCTTGTCATAAATAAAGATCACTAATGTGTCCTAAGCCAAATCTATTTCCATGTCCAATGTATGTATTTCAAATGCATGTTTAGTTTTATGTATTAATATGTAGGTTTAGAGTTAAGAAGATATTTTGAATAAAATGAGTTCACCTCGAAACACGGAAGCATCAACAACGTTCGTATTTCCCCATAGTTTCTCCCGTCACACTTCGTGATGAGATCAGGAGTCACATCATCAAAGCCTCTCTTCGACGATATGAGCCTTTAAACCGTCTTTTGACGATGGATCAACGTTAATTCCTCGACTACACCTTTAACAAATTTAAGTATCTTTTCGATTGAAGCTGTGGTCGACTTTTTTTGAGGAAATCGTTAAGCCACTTTTAATCGACTTTTTGTATTTTCTTCAAAAAGTCGAAGTACTTTTGTTTATTTCTTCATAAATACTTGGTATATTATCACAAAACCCAAATTGCCCAAAAACAACTCATACAAAAAATCAAATTTTTAGGCAAAGGCAAATGAATATAACTTTTTTGAATAGGTTTAGGTCACATTACTTTGTAAAAATTAGTTAAGGATCCACTAGACTTTATACAAGTTCTTCTGTATACCTTTTATATAAATATTAAAGGGAGTTTGCATTTCTTTACTTACGATTATCCAGACAAACTAAATCATAAAAATGATGTGTGGGACTTGAACTTATGCTGATGTCATCTTTTTGCGATATGGAATCCTCTTCCGATAGAATACATTGTTTGGTTTGATCATCAAATTCCACGGAACGGCAAAAGTATCTGCAATTAAAAAAAAATAAATATAATAATTAAAAAATATTTTTCTCCTTAAATTGTACATTCTCCTTTGACTTACTTTTCAGCTCTCAAACACATAGTTTGACACTCCTCCAAGGTCATATTATTAAAAATATCCACTTCGAATGGTCCACCCAAACGTTTATTTTCCTCCTTGACGAATACAGCCAAGCCATCACAACGACGTTCGGCGTTGAGGCATGTATTTTCCAAATAATCTGAATTGGGATCATCTTCCAATAGTTCGGGATGGGTGCGACGGGTGAATCTAAAAAGAAAATGATCGGATTTTAAATAAAAAAAATGCAAAGGGGTCTTTTGATAATAACTTACCTACTGAGTGTACATGACCTCATGGTGGAATCAAAATTTGCCGAACGACAAACGAAGGAGAATTCATTGAGACATTTATCTTCACAATCGGAACGATTCGCAGCGGTTATCTAAATAGGATAAAATAAATGTTATTTTTAAGGAAATATCTTGAAAGCATTCACACTGAATACTTTAGAGGCCATTACAGGCCTTTTTTCGACGATAAAAGCCTTCAAGTGTCTTTTGTTTACGAAAGAAGTGCCTTTCGAGGTCTTTTGCCTTAAATCATAGGGGAAATTCGAAAAACGAACAATCGGAGTGGAAAAATTCTTTCACAATTGATTTAAACTCATAAAACAATTTATAAATCATGGTAGAGAATACTTCGGAAATTAATGAAACCATTCGCATTTTCATTATTGGATTGATATATAATATCTGTAGTATATTTCAAAAATCCAAATCTTAAGAGGGAGAGATGGAGAGGGGATTTGTAGAGTTAAACAATCCTGTCAATAACGCGTTTCAATCTTGTTCGGTTCTCTTCCAGATCATTCAATTAGTTCCAAAGTTCCTTTTAGTCCAACGAAATCGACCAGTGAACGATGAGATTAGGAACTCGATATATTATTGGTTCTTTAAAAACTGGAGACAGGCCATCCTCCAGCTAGTCCACTTTCTATTAGAATAGAAGGTATAGGACCATACACCATATGAACGAGATTTTCTTAATATTTTTCGTTTAGTTCGATAAAACACGTGGCAAGTTAGGCGAACACTTCTCGGTGTCAAAAAAATTTTTGATTTAATTCGAATCTACTCTAATTCTAGAATGTTCCCACAAAATTTCAAGTGAAAATCTCAAGAACTCTTGAAGATATAGCCGATTTATTGTGCCAGCATCAAATGACGGCTAAAGGGCTTCTCAAACTTTAAACGCGTTTTTCTCAAAACGAATGGCGGGCACGATAACTCAAAAACTAATAATCCAATCGGTTTCAAATTTTGACACGTTTCTCTGGGAGTGTGTAGCTCTCGTATGAACTAGGATAAAGCCAGTCGGTGAAGATCTTCCTTATTTTTTAACATAGTTTGTGGTAAAAAATAGGCGATTTTCCAAAAAAAATTCAAAGTTCCGCCATTTTGTTAATTGTTGTGCGAAGTCAATAATCCTAGCTCATACGAGAGCCAGGCATGTCCTCTTTCTAACGCCGTTTGAATTTTCGGATTCCGATGTTCCCGTAAGAAGTTATAATGGCCGCCATCGAAAATATGGACTTATCTTTGAACACAAAAAACAACAACGACAACAAATTTTGGTAAATTATTTTTCTTCCTTTTTAAATCTTCAAATATATATGTGCCAAGTTACAAACCTTAACAAGCATTGGTTTTCATTTACCAGCCCATTTAAAGGGCTTAAGGGGGGTTCCCTTAAGCGAACACTTAACACAGCGTCATTTTGTAATTTTTTATGGCGTGATTAACTCATTAAATGCGTCTTTCTTGTGAGCCGTCCGAAGACGAACTGGACTCGATTATATTAGATTGGGTAGTTCCGGAATGAACGAGTTCATTGGAACTATTTTGTCAAAGATCCAGCTCTTTAGTTCCTTTTTCTGATCTCGTTGCTTTATTTCATTCCGGTCCTTTTACTGATCTCGTTCCTTTATTCCCATATTCTTTATTTGTTCATTCGTCCAAACTATATTAAGGAACTAGTTCCTTTTAAAAAATGAACGAGAAAGATTGATCCTCTTCGTGAACTACATTAACCAATTATACCTGACTCCCGATGACTTATTTTTATTATAAAAGTGGTCAACGATTTTCGTCAACAGAAGAGGAAGTATTTCTGCATTCTCAATCTCGTTCCTGAAGTGGTTAGATCTTCTTCGGTTCCTTTCACAAAAGGAACTAGATCATTCATTAGTTAATTCTTCAGTTGAAGGATGAAGAGTTGGAGCAGGGATTTCTTGAGTTCAACATTTCTTCATTCTCAATTTCGTTCCTGAAGCGGTTCGACCTTTTTCGGTTCATTTTACAAAAGGAACTAGATCATTAATTTAGTTCAATCGTTTATTAGTGCATGTCAGTGAAATCGTTCAATGAACAAGAAGATATAAATGAACGAAATAACCAGATCTAGTATCGATCGTTGCTTTTGCGAAATAATTCTTTCCGGACCGAAGTAACACTAGGGATTTCACTAGATTTAAAAAGAGTTGCATATGAAACCGATAAGAATGATTTTTTTCAGTGATGGATGGATTGGCATGGGATTGAAAATAACTAGGTAGAACTAGATGAATGAAATAACCGGGCCTAGTACCGATCGTTCCTTTTGCGGAATTGTCCATGTCAAGTAGTTTTTCCCGCAACTACGTAACTCTAGGGAAATGTTCAAATAAAAAGAATTGAAGTAATTGGATTTAAAAAGAGATTGTTTTCTTCAGTGGAAGGATAGGCTTGGCTTACCCTTTTTGGGTTAAATAATGTAATCCTTTTCCGCTTTTATTATCTATTCAGCAAGTCTTTTGAATCAAAGATGTATTTCCGTAAGGACAAATATAATTCCATGTTGGTTCTAAGTTTTGTGTTGGCAAAAAGCTTAACTTTCGAAATGGCTGGCATCACTTTCACCGTGTTTATTTGTGGTCTTTTCCGGTACTCGAAAAGTGTTGAAACATTTCTAAATTATATAGGGAAATCGATAACAATTTCGATTAATAGAATATTTTTACAGGTTCTTCAAAAAGCTTAACTTTCGAAATGGCTGGCATCACTTTCACCGTGTTTATTTATGGTCTTTTCCGGTACTCGAAAAGTGTTGAAACATTTCTAAATTATATAGGGAAATCGATAACAATTTCGATTAATAGAATATTTTTACAGGTTCTTCAAAAAGCTTAACTTTCGAAATGGCTGGCATCACTTTCACCGTGTTCATTTGTGGTCTTTTCCGGTACTCGAAAAGTGTTGAAACATTTCAAAATTATATAGGGAAATCGATAACAATTTCGATAAATAGAATATTCTTATAGGTTCTGGAACAGAGAATGGCACAAAATATAGGTAGTCCATTTTGCGTAGCTGACGATTCGATTAACTGTCAAAGTGCATAGTTTCTACTTGAATTCGATGTGTAATGTTGCCAACCATGTGCAATATTTGAAGATAAAATTTGACAGATAGTCGGGTACATGATGCAATAATAAGGTGATATATAAAAACAAAAACCTTTGGTTTGTCTCGATTATCTGTCAAATAATATTTCAAATGGTTGGCAACACTGCACATCGAATTCAAGTAGAAATTACCCACTTTGACAGTTAATCAAGACATCAGCTGCGCTAAATGGACTACCCATTCACTTGAATTTAGGCTTGAGAAAAAACAGCTGACTCTCTCTTGCTGGATGACCTTATTAATAGAACTTGGCAAAACAAAACTTAACAAAGACTACAAACATAATAATAATATCTCGAAAATTTCAATGCTAACAGATAGTCTAAGCGGATTTCTAGCAATAAAATATAATGTAAAAGGTAATTTTTTGATTGAAAAATTAATACGGTTGTCTAATGATTTGAATGATGAGGTTGAACTGCACAATATACCGGGTCATGCGGGTATAGCTTTAAATTAAATAACAGACCAAGCGCCAAAAAGATCCGAAGAACTTGGAACACTATTTCCGACGAAGTTGCCCAGATTTCACAGGCTCTCTGGTCTGCGTGTTCTTTAGAATATAAAGATCGTGGCATGTCCAGTTCCTCTCACTTCTTTGCGATCTTTCCTGACGCCGTAAGCGGCCATGGTTCCATAAATCCTCAGCCAACCCAAGCGAAATAAAACAAATCAATAGAATCCTGACAAATCAAGCTTTTTGTAAAGCTACACTGGAGAGAAAGAAAGCGGCTCCATCAGCAATATGTGAAACCTGTAATTCCGAGGACAACTTTAAACCAGTAAGGAAAGTAGTAAAGTCGGACGGGCCGTCTATATGATACCCTTCACCACTGTGGGTATATTCAACATATGAATCCTAACAGACGTCGAATTTTTGAAGGACCATTAACATGAAAGTGGATCCATTAACATGTCATCCTGCAACGTATAATAAATTTTTCATTTGGTCAGATACAGGGTTGCTTCAAGCTAGGTTATATTAACTTCAGTACGTTGTGCCAAATTTTTTGTCAATCGGCCTACCTTGGGGTCTTGGATGAACCATTTATCTATCGGACGAAAATATATATGTGAGCTATATCTATATCTGGACCGATTTTCAGGAAACTTAACACACCTCATTCTAGACCTAATTCATTACGCTGTGTCAAATTTCGTGCAAATCGAAAGATATATAGGGACTTTGGTAAAACATTTACATAAAATCCGACGAAAATATATATGAGAGCTATATCTAAATCTGGACCGATTTTCAGGAAACTTTTCACACATCATTCTAGACATAATTCATTACGCTATGCCAAATTTTGTGCAAGTCGAATTATATATAGGGACTTTGGTACACCATTTACATTAAATCGGACAAAATATATATAGGAGCTATATCTAAATCTGGACTGATTTCCTGGAAACCTAACACACATCATTCTAGACCTAATTCTTTACGCTGTGTCAAATTTCGTGCAAATCGAATTATATATATATACGCTATGCCAAATTTCGTCCAAATCGAAAGATATATATCGACTTTGGTACACCATTCACCTTAAATCGGACGAAAATATATATGGGAGCTATATCTAAATCGAAACCGATTTTCACGAAACTTTGCACACATCACTCTAGACCTAATTCAGTACGCTGTGCAAAATTTCGTGCAAATCGAAAGATGTATAGGGATTTTGGTACACCATTTACATTAAATCGGACGTAAATGTATATGGGAGCTATATCTAAATCTGAACCGATTTTTCCCAATTTCAATAGGATTCGTCCATGGGCCAAATAAGTGACCTATGCCAAATTTCATGCAATTCGGATCATAAATGCGACCTGTACTTTGTTATACCCTTCACCACACTGTGGTACAGGGTATTATGTCTTTGTGCATATGTTTGTAACAGGCAAATATAATCGAGATGGACCCATGGTTCCTTTTGAGAATATGCATAGAATCACTTTCTACGTCGATTTATGCATGTCCGTCCGTCTGTCTGTCCATGTTAAATTGTAAACAAAGTACAGGTCGCATTTATGATCCGAATTGGATGAAATTTGGCATAGTTCACTTATTCGGCCCAAGGACAAACCCTATTGAAATTGGGAAAAATCGGTTCAGATTTAGATATAGCTCCCATATATATATTTAACCGATTTTATGTAAACGATCCCTATATATCTTTCGATTTGCACGAAATTTGGTACAGCCTAATCATTTAGGTCTAGAATGATGCCTGCCAAGTTTCGAGAAAATCGGTCCAGATTTATATATAGCTCCCATATATAGTTTCGTCCGATTTCATTTAAATGGTGCCCCAAAGTCCCTATATATCTTTCGATTTGCACGGAATTTGGCATAACGTACTGAATTGAGCCTAGAATGATGTTTGCCAACTTTCGAGAAAATCGGTCCAGATTTAGATATAGCTCCCATATATAGTTTCGTCCGATTTCATGTAAATGGTGCCCCAAAGTCCCTATATATCTTTTGATTTGCACGAAATTTGGCATAACGTACTGAATTAAGCCTAGAGTGATATCTGCCAAGTTTCGAGAAAATCGGTTCAGATTTAGATATAGCTTCCATATATAGTTTCGTCCGATTTCATGTAAATGGTGCCCCAAAGTCCCTATATATCTTTCGATTTGCACCAAATTTGGCATAACTTACTTAATTGGGCCTAGAATGATGTCTGCCAAGTTTCGAGAAAATCGGTTCAGGTTTAGATATAGCTCCCATATATAGTTTCGTCCGATTTCATGTAAATGGTGCCCCAAAGTCCCTATATATCTTTTGATTTGCACGAAATTTGGCATAACGTACTGAATTAAGCCTAGAGTGATGTGTGCCAAGTTTCGAGAAAATCGGTCCAGATTTAGATATAGCTCCCATATATAATTTCGTCCGATTTCATGTATATAGTGCCCCAAAGTCCCTATATATCTTTCGATTTGCACGAAATTTGGCATAACGTACTGAATTGAGCCTAGAATGATGTCTGCCAAATTTCATATAGTTGCGTTTTCTAGAAGTACAGACATAGCCCAACGGATGACCTATTTATATTTGTTTGAAGTCGATTTACATACTTTATGGATAGATCTAGATAGATTCACATTTAGATAAATATCACATATTTCATTTCATCCAGTTTCATGCTTATGGTCCTGTTTAATATACTCATAGTGGTGAAGGGTATCATATAGTCGGCCCCGTCCGAATTTACTGCTTTCCTTACTGGTTTACAATTTAACATGGACAGACAGACGGACGGACATGCATAAATCGATTTAAAAAGTGATTCTATGCATATTCTCAAAAGGAACCTTGTGTCTATCTCGTTTCCTTTTGCCTGTTACAAACATATGTGAAGGTTGTGAAGGTTAAATGAAAGAAAATCGATTAAGGGACCCCCCCCCCCCCCATTCACGATTGTCTGGCTCTCGTATGAACTAGGATTATTGACTTAGCTCCAAAATTAACAAAATGGCGAACCTTTGAAAAAATATTTTTGGAAAATCGCCGAATTTTGACCAAAAACCAAGTTAAAAAATAAGGAACATCTTCACCGATTGGCTTTATCTTAGTTCATACGATAGCTATTCGCTCACAGAGAAACGTGTAAAAATTTGGGTTATTAGTTTTTGAGTTATCGTGCCCGCCATCGCAAAAGAGAAAAACGCGTTTAAAGCTTGAGAAGCCCTTTAGCCGTCACTTGATGCTGACACAATAAATCAGCTATATCTTCAAGAGTTCTTGAGATTTTCACTTGAAATTTTGTAGGGGCATTCTTGAATTAGTGTAGATTCGAATTAAAACAAAAAAATTTCTGACCCCGAGAATGGGGGTCCCCTTAATAGAAGATTCTTGCAGGTTCTGCAACAGAGCAAATGTTTAGTGGTTGGCGTTGAGAGTAGTATTGCCAATCTAGTTTTTGACGTGATTGGCGTCTCTCTATTTGTGTTTATGCCATATGTATGGCAACACGGAACCCAATACCCTCATTAAATCGAAATATAATATAAATCACAAAGATCTATTCCATACAAAACAAAAAATTACATAAATTTTTAGATGATTATTGTGTACGATTATCTACGCCTGTCCCACAGCACCATGTTATAAATCAATCTAAAGTCAAGAACTTAAATCAGAAACCCAAACCCATTATCAATTCCAAAAATGTGGAAAGAAATCAACATTATCAAAACATTCATCATAGGTGTAGATTAAGCATCAAAGATAATTTCCCAAGACGAAGCTGCTGGTCGCTCCAACGTCATTGCCAATGTATAATAATAACAACAAATACCACAATACCAACCTCTTTAATGTCCGATATAGGCAATTTAAGTTTTTTGCGAGGATGACGCTCAAAAACATAACGGCGACTGGGACATTCACGCTCGGGACGGCTAGCTGTATTTGAAATGAAGCAAAAAATAAAGAAAAAATGTATAAATATAGAAATTACAAAAACAAACAACACTTAAATCCATAGCATTCCAGCTGGCGATTCACCACTAGAAATTAAACTGCTCCATTCCGACTTACATGTCAAACAAATCTCATTGAAGTGTACACTGTTCGGCACCAGCATCAAGCTGCCAATACCTTCTGGCCCAGCCTGTTCGGATGTCAAATAACAGAGTGACTCTTCGTATTCCATGTTGCCGCCAAATGCTGTTATCCGACTGCCCGGTTGAAAATCGAAACTGGTGCAGGTACGCACCAAATTATTGGTGCCAGTACGATCACGCAAACATAAATCCTGACATTTCTCTAGAACGCGAAAAGGTGGAGCCGTGTCGCGTACCACATCATCATCGTAGCCTTGTAGCTGTTGATTTGGCAGGCGTTCGTAGAGAACACGTCCCAGGCCATTCTTGCAAGTGGTTTGTGCTGCAATAACAAAAGCCACAACAACATTATTATTAATACATCATCATTTTTTGTGAATCGCGAGAAGGGGGGTATGCTCTTGGTGGCGATGATAAATGCCTGGCTGCCATTACTCACCATAAATCTCTTGGAAGCTTAAACTAAATATGGCTACAACTAATAGAATTATGCTGGGTTTCGTTTTTGGTTTCATGGTCAGTGTTAGCGTCATCATCAACATTGTGTCGGATAATGTGGCTATTCTCGTATTCGGATTGTTGTTGCTGTTACTCCTTATCTTGAATTCCTAATGTAAAGCGGGATGGATGGAGAGGGAGATTATTGAATTTCAAATGAGTCGTATTGTCGTTGTGCCTTACTTTTGATCCAGCCTTTCGATGTATCTGCTGGATAGGAATTTCTGCTCGATCTGTATGTCTGCGGGTTGTTATCGCAAAAACATGATTTGTTTTTTTGGTAATCGCAGTTACGTTGCCTTTTTTTCCAGCAATCTGGTCTGATCAGTTGCTACCGCTGCTGCCTCCGCTGCAATGAAATCAATTTTTGATAAATAAATAATTGCATTTCCTTTTGTAGGTTATCAAATTATAGATGGAAAAATTGTGTGCCAAGGAAAAACAATATTCATGCAATTGCAGCAAATTTTCGAACGAATTTTTGTGGCTTTTTTTCCAGTTGTTCCAATTTTGATTGCTGCCGATAGTAGGGAAATTGGATCACCGCAAAATTTGTATTAGATGTTATTCGATTAAGTTCAATAAAACATTGTATTTGTTTAGCAAAAGAAGGTATATGTATGGACAATGCTGATCATATCATACCCTACTCAAGTACTACATACAAAAGTCTTAGTCCATTAGTCCGCCATTAAAAGCCTAGCTTTCTTGTTGCCGACTTCCCTTCTCCACATAAAATTTCTTGATGCTCGGGATATAATTGTGGCCTCCAGAGGGACTAGAAATTAAAAAAAAAAAAAATAGAATTGTCGAGTTGCTATCCAGCTTCAGATCCTGGTAAATCTATCACAGACCAGATATTCATATTGCGCCAAATCCTGGAAAAGACCCACGAGAAACACATTGACACTCTCTGATTTCTGTAATATGATACGGCTATGCAGGATAACTTTAACTGGCAAAATATCAACAATTAAAGTCGGAAAGGACCTCTCTGAGCTCAAAACTAATAACATCAGCTATGGAATTCGGAGGAGAACAGTGTTGGCCAACAGATGCTACTATGATCTGAGTGAACAACTCAAAAGCAAGGCCACCTCATGCCATGCAGCTCTTGGAGTGTTTGAGAGAAAAATTCTCTGGAAGATCTATGGGCCGATCTGCGTTGACGGTGAATATCGCCGTCTAATGAACCATTTATTCTCGCACATCGACATAGTTAGACGTAGCGACTACGTTGGCTGGGATGAGGATGCCACAGCTCAAAAGGCATATAAAAGCAAAGGGGAAGGCCACGAATTCGATGGAAAGATCAAGTGGAAGACAACATTTGAAGGAACATGGTCCTTCAAATTGGAAGAGCTGTGCAAAAGTCCGACGCGCTGTAAACCTTTTTAAGCTCAGCTTATGGAAAAAAATGTTCTATCATACGCCAGCTAAGTAAGTTAGTAAATTTGTTAACTGAAAAATGTATCACTCTTCAGATGCTCCTTCTCGGACATTTTTCCAAATTTCCAATTTCGGAGTGAAAAATAAGTCTTATAGGAATCCTAGGACGATGAATTGGAACAAAATCAATGCTAAAACAGTAGCGGGAATAATAATGAATGATGTCATCAACACTCTTCTAAGATGCTATGGGTCTTGCCCAATCACCTACCCCGAGAAAAAAAGTAACAGCCAGATTGGTTGACGATGGACCTTGCGTCTCTATGAACCAACACAAGGCCAGTAAGAAGCATTTCAATAGGTTAAAAAATGATATTAAGCTTTATTGAGTCCATAAAAGGAGTTAATGAAGCTACAATACATCGGTGAATAATATCGAAGGACCCTAAATCAGTGAGGTATTATTTAAAAAAATGATGGAACCTTGACTAATGTGGTTTAGAGACCCTAGATTTTTTTAATCCGTGCGGTAGTATTAAAAGAAAAAATGGAACGTTGTCTAACTCTTGTATAGAGACCCTAGACCTTTTATCCGACATCCATTTTCCAGAGAGTAGAAGCTTGGGTACGGATGAACATATGTTACTTTACCTAGGCACATGATCCTCTGATAGAAGACCTAATAATTTATCCCAAACTGGTATGGGCGATTAACAATTTTCAATCCTATAAAACTTCTGGACCAGATGGAGCTTCTGGATCAGGTTTTAATAATCAAATGTGCGGAGAGAGCTAACTGTGACATTCAATCCCAAAGCTGGGAAGCCTTGGTGGTTTTGAAAGTGTGTATTTAGTGTAATTTTGGTACAACTTGAGTTTGAAGGAACGGATGGAGCTGGAATCCTGAGTGTATGATTGGAATATGTCGGAACTTTTCGAAATTTGTACTTATGTGTACGAAAAGTACTATATGGTACTATATTTGGTACAATTTGGATTTGGGTGAACCTACAGAGCTGGAATCCTGAAATTTGGAATTAAGATTACTGTTGGAGTGTAGTATTGAGGTATGGGAGTAGTTTTGGATGTTCGGACTTATGTGTGCTAAAGGGTACAACAATTTTTTATAATTTGAATTTTTGGTGAACCGATTGAGCTGGAAACCTGAAAATTGCAGCATAGAGCTACATTTCTATTGTGGTCAGTGTAGAGATATCTACTATAAGGGAAAAATGGTATTAAATGGTACTCAAATTTTAATTATGTTCGATATTGGTGTGTGGGTTAATTAGCTCTTCTATGAAATCAACATAGTATGTTAAAAAATATTTAAATATTTCCCGCATTTACTAACGAAGTAGCGGAAATATGCTAGTGTTTCAATATAGGTCCATGAACCGTCTCTTTTTCGAAATGTTTAAGATGTTTAAGACTTTTAGCCACATTTTGGTTCCGAAGTGACTATACTTAATTATTTCTAGTTCTTGGATGATGAAAAACATATTTTCAGACAATTTTCAATGTGGGTCCATGTTGTGACATAGTCTCCATAGAACGGTTCCACCCCATTTTATGCACATTTACGATTTTAGTGTGACTGCAATCTGGCATTCCGGACTCGTGGAGCTTAAACATATATTGGCAGAGTATTTCCCGGTTGATGTTTCGATTACTACTACACATGGTGGTGCTCATTTAAACGAACTTGTATATATACAGTAAAATCCCGATAATTCGTAATGTCAAGGGACCGACGGTTTTATACGAATTAACGAGGTTTTCGAATTAGCGGTAGGAAGCAAGAAAAAATACGAATTAACGAGGTTTTTATTCGATCGTGAGTATACATACGTATTTAGGTACGTAAACCATACGAGAAGTCAATCCTTAAGCTCCACGAATTCGCCTCCTTTTTTGCGAAATGTGGTAGCGACTCTCTACATACATTTTTTCACTCATTAAGGATTCGAGGATTGTGCGAATAGATAGCGCTTAGTACTGTTATCGTTTTGTGACATTTGAATTAAATTAACTGAGCTGCAGAAAAATTAAAATAATAAAAGTTAGAGAAAGGCACACGCAAAAACAAATGTATTGTCACTTCAGAGCAGAGAATCACTAGTCAATGGTTTCCCGTTAATGTCGCACGATGAGCTCAAAAAACTGGGGTTCCTACAAAGAATGCGGCACCGGATACTTTAAAATGCACGAACGAAGAGAAAGAGATAAATAAACCATTTTAAGTTTACGAATTATCGAGGTTTACGAAACAAATTACGAATTATAACAGGTATTTAGGCATTTCGTTGGAAAAAAAACCAGTAAGGAAAGTGGTAAAGTCGGACGGGGCCGATAATAGGGTAGGGTTCGTCCTTGGGCCAAATAAGTGAAGTATGCCAAATTTCTTCCAATTCGGATAATAAATGCGACCTGTACTTTGTTTACAATTTAACATGGACAGACAGACGGACGGACGGACATGCATAAATCGACTTAAAAAGTGATTATATGCATATTCTCAAAAGGAACCATGGGTCTATCTTGATTCCTTTTGCCTGTTACAAACATATGCACAAAGACATAATACCCTGTACCACAGTGTGGTGAAGGGTATAATTACGAATTATCGAGGGGACCGAAATGTATGGGATTTTTACGAATTATGGCGGTTTTACCAGAAACCGGCATTTTTTACGAATAAGCGGGGTTTACGAATTAACGGGGTTACGAAAATGGGAAAATATCGCTTTCTTAATCTACTAGCCAAGGTGTCCTCTCAACTGATACGTAGTGGATTATAAACCACCACGTATTTTTTAGTTCAGGTACTCAGTTTATTTTATTTGCTATTTGAAATACAGGAACATTAGTAGAAACTTAAAATATCAAAACTGGGCGAATATGACCTTCGGCTTTCTATCTCAAACATTTTAGGTGGAGACAAATTCAAACGAATCCTGAATTGTAGATGTGCTCACAAACCACAATAATTTCCACTTATTTTCAATTCAAGCCAATCTGTACAAAAAAAAAAATATATATATATAATTTTGGTATTTCACCATTAATTAGGGATTTTTCAAAGATATGATTAAAACCATCAGCCATAATTCCATGTCAATTCGGCAGAAATAATTGATGTTATTTGATTGTGATTTTTTTTGTTCGTCAAAGCTATACTATAACGCTTCAATTCCATTGACCTTAATATTTGAGGTTTGGGGGGGTTTTACCCCACAACTCCGCCGAAAAAATAATTCTAACGTTGGCTATTTTTTTTTTCAAATTCAAATTGGAATTTGAAATGAAGTTCATAAAATGTGGCGATGCGTAAAGTGCGGTCGGTCGTTGAATTGTGACAAACTATTATTTTGTTGTTGTTGTAGTTTTTCGGTTAGTTATTGGGAGTTTGATTAAGGCAACACATTCAGATAAGCCACTACCACCTTCAAATGTTACTTGTTGGACCAAAAACAAAAGCCTGCCACTGGCTGGAGTTGTTGTTGTTGGTCTTAATTTACATATGATTTTACCACAACACTCTGCACGCACACATATAGACATACACACCTGTTGTTGAGTGCTAGAAGAGGGTGGGGGTGGCAAATTATTAACGCAAAATCTGATTTCAACACCGGATGTTATTTCCGGTTCTTTGTCACCCGTTGTCACTGGTTGGTAGTTTTGTCGAAGTTTTTATGGTTTTGACCAAAATGTTTTTTAGTTGTTGTGTTTGTTTTTAAAACATTAATTTCTGTTTTTTCTATTTTCAAATTTAATCGCCACCACTAAACTTTCCTCCAGACTTGTGTTCTAAACTGTTCTAAATCCCAGTAACTAAAACTAATTTCAATCTGTTTTGCATTTTTTTTATTTTCAGAAAATTTTTGTAGTTTTGAAGTCTGGCTGGCATTGGCATTCGTTTCATTTCGATTTCCATTTAACAAATAATTAAAACTATTCTCTTTTCTCTCTGCTTAATTTTTTTATTGTTGCTGTTGTGGTTGTTATTGTTGTTTTTGTATCTCATTAAGTATTCGTTTTAATTGTTATTAAAATTATTTATTTGTTTTTTTTCCAAGTTTGTTGTTTTTGTTATTTTTGTTTTATTGCGGTTTTCAGTTTGCATGTGGTGACTAAATTCTGGACACATTACGGCGGAAGATTTTAACAATTTTCAAAAATATATTAGGGTGCATATAATTAACGTTTCGGGTAATTCAGTAAACCTAGTTTACGTTATAATAGAATAGTTTGGGAAAACCGATTTTGTTGCTGCTAAATTTTCATAAAATCAATTTGAATATTAGAAACGTGGTTGGTTGTCTAGGTACATACTTCGTCCTTCGATGGATTTTCGTGTTTCGGAAATATAGAATCCTACACTGTTATTAGTTTTAGATTTTATTTGTTGTTTATTTTATTTTTAAGAATATCCAATTGGTAAATTCAAATAAAACCAGTAAAGAAAGAAGTAAAGTCGAAAAGACGACTATATGACACCCTTCACCACTTTGTGTATATTCTACATATGTATCCAAACAGACGTCGCCTTTTCAAAGGAATATTGACATGAAATTGAACGAACTAAAATATGTTTAAATCGATTTAAAGCAAACTTGACACGCGCTATTCGATATGCTACACTGTTTTAAATTTAATCTCAATTTCACACCCATAGATTGTTTGGTGTACAATCAACATGAATTGGTCGAAATTATATATGGTATATCTAAATCTGAACCGATTTCAAGGAAACTTGCTATAGATTAATTTATATTAACTTCAGTATGTTGTGCCAATCGGCCAAAGCTTCGGTCTTTAATGCACAATTTACATTAAATCGGTAGAAATTACATATCGGAGCTGTATCTAAAACAGAGTTTCACGAAGCTTAGACCCAATTCATTACCCTATGCCAAATTTCGTGCAAAATTAGAGGTATATAGGGACTTTTCATGAAACTAAACACACATCAGTTCAGATACAATTGAGTAATCTATGCCCAAAATTCGTGGAAATCGAAAGATATATTGGGACTTTGGTGCACTATTTACACTAAATCGGACGAAAATATATATGGGAGCTATATGTAAATCTGAACCGATTTTCACGAAACTTAGCACACATCATTATTGACTTCATTCAGTAGGTTATATTGAAATTCTTGCAAATCGAAAGAAATATAGGGGCTTTGGTGCTCCATTAACACAAAATCGGACGATAATATATACGGGATCTATATCTAAATCTGAACGAAACTTTTGAACCAAATTGTATGCGTTGTGCCAAATTTTGTGCAAATCCAAAGATATATGGAACCTTGGTGCACTATTTATATAAAATCGGACGAAAATATATGGGAGCTATATATAATATATATATATATATATATATCTGAACCGATTTTTAGCAATTTCAGTTAGTCCTTTGGCCAAATAAATGAGCTGTACCAAATGTTATTCAAATAGGATTATAAATTCGACCTGTACTTTACTTACAATTTAACATCAACAGACGTACAGGCGGGTGGACGGACTCAGAAAGTGATTCTATGCATATTCTCAAAAAGACCATGGGTCTATGTCGATTCCATTTACCTGCTAAAAATATCACAAAGACATAATACCCTGTACCACAGCGTGGCGAGGGGTATAAATATTCAATGGACTTCACTGAATGAGGTAGAAATTCCAGACAAATTTACAATTTTTGGAAAGCTAACATAGTATGTACGAAAAAATGTGCTAGTGAGTAATGATTACTAGATACTATTTTCAATGTGGTGTGGAGGTAGGTATTACAAATACTGTCACTTATGCCTACAAAGCTTTCCAAAGATATCTTGGAACTCATATTTGATGGTGATTTTTTTTTTTGTAATTTCCACCAAAAAATATTGACTTGTGTTTGTAATGAAATTTCGACCCCACTACATTAGAATACCGCAACTTCCGATGTTATGAATAATGGGCGAGATCATTACGTAGGGGATATACCAAAAAGTAAATTTTGTTCTAAGCGGATTTTGTAATCCACCGGAGCAAAAAATCTATATATCATAAATTTTTAATAGAATGTTTATTAAAATCTCATAATCCCAAAATGTGGACTGATATTAATAAATCTTGGTGGGGTGGAACATAGGTCTAAAACTCGCAGAGTACCGCAATTAAGAGGGCAGAGTTATATGAGGTTATACCTGAAGGTGGTAGAATAATGGTTCGATTTGAAATATGAAGATTAATCATACATCTTTATATTTCAAACCATATTATAATATGATTATATGGGCCTAAATGCAGACGGACTGTACTGAATGTAAAACAGATGTACAGACCGATGGACATGCCTACATCGCTTTAGAATTGCGTACCTTGTAGGATATAAAGAGGCAACGTTTAAGGGCACAAAGCCACAAACCCAATTAATACCTCTTAACAAATATATTGGAAACAAATCAAAGCCAGTCCTTTAAATATTTCAACATAAGAAAAAATGGACTTAAAACACTTTTAAAATAAACGACTCATATACCCTCAGCCTATGGGGAATACGAAATTACATAAACATTATATTATTCCATTTGTATAAGGTATATGTTTTTTCAAAGAGTTCACTATCTGAGAGAAGGTACCAGATGAGGTAGCCTTTAAATTCAATGTTTGGATTTAATGTCGGTTTTGTAAAATATAACGGTAAATGGTCAACATTTTAATTTGATCCATTACCGTGTGGACCGATGGTTCTCATGATCTAGGCTTGATGTAGACTTGATCTTGACTTATTAGACATATTTTAAGATGCGCAAAGTTTAAATGAAATTTGGATATTCAGTCCTCTTCATATGGCATTTACAAATATACAACATTTTGACTCTTTGCAGGGGTTCTAGAAGGAGTGGGTCGATAAATCTCATCATTGAACATTATATAGGCATGGTTATGTTGTGCAATGTTTGTTCGCATATTATAAAATTAATTTCCATTGACCATTTTGTGGGGGGAGATACAAGAAGGAGGACATTCTATTCGCTTTGTATTGAATTAATAAATTTTCAAAATTTTGACAATTTGTGGTGAGTTTGCAGAAGAGGTGGACCGACGGACCCATCTTCAAACTTAATTAATTAAGGTAAGGCAAAAATAATACGATAGAATCAAATTTTCCGTTCGCTTCATATGATATGTTAAAAATTTTCAAAATTTTGACCTTTGTAGGGGAGATGCACAAGAAGGATTGGATCGATAAGTTCCATCTCCCAACATCACAAAGGCATGGTTAAAATATTATGTTACAAAAGATTGGTTCAAATCGGATAGTTCGTTCGCCTAATAATGTTTCAGCAAACTTTTGACCATTTTGTGGGTGAGATACCAAAAGTAGTAGGTTGATATCTACCATCTTCGAACATGATCTAAGTTTGGAAGAGATATTACGATGTGCAAAATTTGAATAAGAGAGTTTATCGTGTGCAACATTCAGCTGGACGAAGATTTGTAAATCGATTCCTAATTGCAGGCAAAGAAATTGGTCCAATGAAACATTGGGTCTATAACCAGTATTTCGATCAAATACATTTTCAATTCTCATTAGCCATAAGGCAGAGGGTTTCAAAAGGGGTTATATTGGGCCCACACCCGAAAATGGGCAAATCGTAATAATTTGTGGTAGATTTGCAAGCAAATAAGATTCCAAAGTACCAAATGACAACAATTAAAACGAAACTAAAATCCGCAAAACCAAAAGTATCAATATTGCCCTACTTTTTTACGATAGCGCCCATATAGTAGTACACTCAAATATTTTGTATTTTTGGAATTTTTGGAAATTTGGTTCTCATTGGCAGGCAAATCTTTCTACAAAAAAATGTACTCTTAATTTATCAAGGTCCAAACCAATTACCTCATTGCGAGAGAATAAAAAATTCGGCCAGGCCGAACTTAACAACGTATACCTCATACCGAACCTATAATGAAAATTTTGATATGATATTTTGGCTGTTATAGCCCTCATATATTTGACATATATACAATGGAGTTTATAATTTAAACCCACTGGGTTAATGAAATCCGGTATAATGTAAATGCACTATTAGGCCCGGCCAAAATTTTTATATCCTCCAAACGTTTCCAAAATCTGTAAAATACCGACTATTGGGAGGTACTGTTATGTGGGGACTACACCTAAACGTGGACCTATATATGCCATTTGAAATACCAACCATCCTAGGAGTAATATCAATGTCTCTGCAAAATTTCAGAGCTTTCTCTTAAATATTGTCTATTTTATACCCTCCACCACAAATTTGGCATTCCGATTGCAACACGTCAAACTATTGACCGCAGACCCCACAAAGTATACATATTCTTCATCAGAATAAAATTCTATGTGATTTAGGCATGTCCGTCTATCTGTCTGTCCATGTTAAATTGTAAACAAAGTACAGGTAAAGTCAAATTATGATCCGAATTGGAAGAAATTTAACAATAGTTAACTTTATTTTGTGTTAATAAAAACATACAATTTTTTAAAATATCACTAAATCAATACAAATTTAAAACCTTGATAATCCAAAAAATTTAGCATTTATGGTAAATGGTGCAGCAAAGTCTATAAATGTCTTTCGATTTGCACGAAATTTGGCACAGCGTACAGAATGATGTGGGCTAAGTTTCCTGAAAATCGGTTTAGATTTATATATATCTCCCATATATATTTTCGTCCGATTTAATGTAAATTGTGCACCGTAGTCCCTATATATCCTTGGATTTGCACGAAATTTAGCATAGCGTACTAAATTGAGTCTTGAATGACGTATGCCAAGTTCTGTGAAAATTCGGTTGAGATTTAGATATAGCTCCCATATATATTTACTTGGTGCACCAAAGTGCACGAAATTTGGCACAGCGTACTGAATTAGGGATAAAATGATGTGTGTCAAATTTCCGGAAAATCGGCTCCAATTTAGATATAGCTCCCATATATATTTTCGTCCGATTTAAGGTAAATTGTGCACCAAAGTCCCTATATATTTTTCGATTTACCCGAAATTTGGCACAGGGTACTGGATTAAGCCTAGAATGATGTGTGCTAAGTTTTGTGAAAATCGGTTCAGATTTAGATATAGCTCCCATATATATTTTCGTCCGATTTAATATAAATGGTGCACCAATATCTTTCGATTTGCACTAAATTTGGCACGGCGTACTGAATTAAGCCTAGAAAGATGTGTTTTAAGTTTCATGAAAATCGGTTCAGATTTAGATATAGCTCCCATACATATTTTCGTTCAATATATAATTTCGTCCGATTTTTAATAAGTGGTGCACGAAAGAACCAAATTTAGGACGATTAACACAAAATTTTACACAACGTACTGAAGTTAAAATAACCTAGCGTGTGGAATTTTTTTTTTGGAAATTGGTTTAGACTTCGAACCAATTTTAAGTAAATGATACACCAATTTTAAGTAAATGTTGCACAAATAACACAAAATGTGACCGATATGCACAAAACATACTAACCTAACCTGTGACAAATTTCCATAAAATCGGTTTAGATTTCGATATAGCTTTTTTATATATTTTCGTCCGATTTTAAGTAAATGGTGCACCAAACTCCTCATGTTTTAAGATTTTTATCAAAAAAATCAACGGGTGTCCGAATGATATTTGCTTTACATTGATTTACATAATTTTGTCCCATTGAAGGAAGCAACTCTATATCTGACAAAATGAAAATTTTGTATGGTTTGCAGATTGACATGTTTATGGATCCAATTTCATGTTAATGGTTCTTCAAAAATGCGACGTCTGTTAGGACGCCATCCAAAGTGTTGAAGGGTATCATATAGTCTGCCCCGTCCGACTTCACTACTTTCCTTACTGGTTTCTTTTAAATTGATAGACGCTGTAAAATGACGCATTTTCCCTATTTACATCGATCTCTCAATGTAACATTTTATGCTAGGTTTTGGTGATATTTATGCTAGGTTTTCGCCAATACACTATGGTCTATCTGGTATCAGTATTTCATACAATGTTGGAGTTATAATTACTGATTATATAGAAGCCGTTCTATTGATTTCTCTCAGTTATTCTTTAACAAGTTTGATAAAATGTCGTGGGTAAACTTTTTGATATAATCCTGTATTAAATCTGTTGCATAAGATTTCGTTAGATATGTGTCGACATAGTAAACGAACATACGAAATACAAGACAGGCTCGAACATTGAACTTTGTTGTTGTTGCTTTATTTTGCCTGTACACTTCACATAGGCACGTACATACTTACCCAGTATTTTTAAATGTAAGTTTATGATATTGTTTCTTGCTTCAATAATATTTTTATTTATTTTCAAAATTGTATTCTCAGCTCAGGTTATACGATTCAGAAAAATAGATTTTTTATTATAATTGTTTAATATGCAAATTTGTACATATAAATTTGTAACTAGTTGTACATAAATCAATCACGTTTATATTTCGTTTTTTTTTACATTTGTAAATCCTGTTGGATTTATTCAATAAATTGTGAGCACTTACACAGATATGTATTTTGTATAACTTTTTTATAATTTTCACTTGGTTTGTTTTTGTAATTTTGGTTTACTATTATGTTGCGATATCTTTATTCTATTTCTATTATATTATTACGTATATAAATTAATAGTATTTTATATGTTTACCAAGGATATATCGAATATCCTTTCACTGATTTAAAAATTAATTTATAAAAAAAAAGTTTTTTTGTTAATTTTCCCAACTGTCTGAAAAGCCCGAACTTTTGGCGGAGTAAAACTCGACTGATCGTTAGGGAATTTCGCGTTGAACTGAAATTATTGTCCATCAACAATGTTAATAAACTCCAATGGAACCAATCTACATAATGGAGGAAAAATCCATAATCAAAATTATTGCCGCCAACTAAACAAAAAAATTACAAAAACAAAACAGCAACTAACAATGGCAATAAGCTGCACTAATACTACCGCCATCGCCATCATCATCAAGAGAACATCAACTCCAACTCAACTTCCATTACCATTTCCAGGTAAACTACAGAATAACCTACAGCACAGCAGAACATATGGTGCGACAACAATAACAATAACGGCGACAGTAACAACGAAAAAAAACAACAAAAGAATTGTATAGAAGAACATCAGCACAGCATTGGCATCACCATCAGTCCAACCGAACAACAACAAACCTCATGCATGCTTGCAAGTGCTCAACATCCATCCCAAACCATGGACGACAGTATCCATTCACATAAACAATTGGCGATCACAACTGATATGACCAACGAACAAGCGCTCTGTCACTCCATGACAACCATAATCTATGGTGGAACACCACACACATACACACACACACGCACTCATACTCACTCTTTGTGGCATGTGCTGCTGCTCAACTAGAATTTAATCAAAAGCCCTTTCAACTCCAATAGATATTTTGTCATTGTCACCTCCACCCCAGGCAGCACCCACCCATCCACCCATCGTCAAAGCTTCTCCCATTTACTATGTAAAGTGGCAATTGATCGTAACAGCAGAGCCGAGCATGTTCGTAAATACAATGCGTCGTAACAATGGTAACAAAAAAGTGGTCGGTCAGTCAGTAATGGTAATAGACATGAATGGTATTGTGCGCATAAATTGAGGGAGGTTTTTTCTCTCGCTAAGAAGAGCTTAACATGCGGAGAGTTTTTGTAAAAAGTTCGAATATTTTTTGTGACGTTATAGTTAAAACCACATCATTTTAAATGAACCCTATAGTCTATAGAATGAAGGTCACTTTTGCTACATAATTATTTGTACGAAGGAATACATGACACTATTGGTGAAGGATAATTTTTTGCATATTATTTCATCGTTCCTTGCATGGTCTTCGCCAGTGCTATCAAGACCCACTTTGATTATATGAAAGACCTGTCTATGGGATTTGTATTATACATTCCACAAAAGGTAACGTAAATCAGAAGCGATTATGTTTGCAACCATGTAGTTCTGGTTTATCAAAGTAATACACATAATAAATAAACCAGATAAACCAGAACTACCGTTCTAAATTTATTGATCCGGACTATTACCGGTTTTATTATCTGAAAATCCGATTCAAAAATTTAGATAACCTGTTTCCTTTTCCTCGGTATTTATTTGTATACCCTTCACCACACTGTGGTACGGGGTATTATGTCTTTGTGCATATGTTTGTAACAGGCCAATGGAAACGTCCGTCCGTCTGTCTGTCTGTCCATTTTAAATTGTGAACAAAGTACAGGTGGCATTTATGATCCGAATATATACGTTTACAATATATACGTTTGTCCGTCCTCCAATTGGCACAATCATTTGACTTTGGTGAAACCGTGCGATAAGTGATTGCTCAAGCTCCTTGAATTTAACTCCGTTTTTTACTTCTTTGCAGTACTGCGGCGGGGAATTCTCATGATGACCACCCTCTTTTGAAGAATATATGTGAGGGCAGATGGATCGATTTGATAGCAATTTGTCATAACAATTTTTTCGCCACTGCTTACTACGATTATCCCATATTTTCAAGGGACTGAGGTTTTGGTACGAATAAGCGGGGTTTACAAATTTGCGGGGTTACGAATTAACGGGATTTTATTGTATATGGGAGGTGAACCAAATCTTGATCCGATATATCCAATTGTTTGTTACTAGCTCTTCAGGCCAATAATAAACATCATATAAAGTGCAGCTCACGCAAAAACTGATACCAGTTGAGCATTCTCAACGTCATAAATGTGTGGAATGGGCGCTTGTAACGTGATTTTCTCGTCGGCACAAAACCTTACTGATTGAAAAGACTAGTGTCTCCCTTTTGGGGTTAAAATCTGATGTTTATTGATTTTAATACTAGTGTGTTTATATATAAATGCGATACAAATGATTGATTTCGGGTGGTTTAATATGCCGGCGATTATCGGGAGCGACTACGACGATTTAATGGTGATTTGGAATGATGGTTGTCGGGAGTCGGAATCGATGATCGGCAATGATGATTCACCGGTGGTCAGGAGTGGTGAATGTCGGAAGCGGCAACGACGAGTTAACGGTGGTCGGATATCAACACGATGATTTAACGGTGGTCGGGAATGATGGTTTTCGGGTGTCAGTACGATGATCGGCAACGACGAGTTAACGGTGGTCGGGTATCAACACCATGATTAAACGGTGGTCGAGAATGATGGTTTTCGGGTGTCAGTACGAGGATCGGCAACGACGACTTGACGGTGATCGGGAATGATCACAGTCGGGTGTCAGTACGATGATCGGCAACGACGAGTTAACGGTGGTCGGGTATCAGCACGATGATCGGCAACGATGATTTAACGGTGGTCGGGAACGATGTTAGTAGTTCCTTACTGACTACATTCTCGTACAATCTACTATATCTAACTACGAACAGTAGACCGAAGTCTCTGTGTGGAACAGTAAGCCGAACCTCTGTGTGGAACACTAGACCGAAGTCTCTATGTGGAACAGTAAGCCGAAGTCTCTGTGTGGAACAGTAAGCCGAAGCCTCTGTGTGGAACAGTAGACCGAAGTCTCTGTGTGGAACAGTAAGCCGAAGCCTCTGTGTGGATGTATTTATGTAGCCGCCACCCAAAAGAATTGTGAATGATCGTAAGTGCAATGAACATCCACAACACAAAATAGCAAGCCTATGCAATGACAAGCCGTCCTCAGTATATGAAAGTGAAATACTTCAGTTTGCGGAGTCACAACGTAAATGAGAATTGTATGATAGAGTAGGTGGCGGGAGCAAATGCCTATGCACTCGTTTCTAGTACTCACGGGGACGTCATGCGGATCAAAATCGACACTCTATTATGTTAATATTGAATTGGTATAATTACGGTAACTATATTACCATGTGCAAATTTTGGATGTAATTGGATATGCCGCTAGCTCCATATGCGATTAACTAGTTTTCAACCCTTTGGGGGAGAGGTACTAGAAGGAGTAGACCCATAAGTCCGATGGCTCTCATCTTCGATTTCGATAGAGGGTAGGTAAAAATATTACAATGAGCAAAGTTTGGATAATCCGTTCTTTACATATAAAATTTAAAATCTTGGGGCAGGATCTAGGCTTGATAAAAATAATAGGTTTTCCAGAGTTTGATTCAAATCGGATAGTCCGTTTGTATGATATAATAAAAATAATTTTCAGAAAAAAAATTTCATTTAAGTTTAGAAGAAATATTATGATGTGCAAGGTTGGAATGAAATCTGTTACTTCCTTCGAGAGGTACATGCGAACCAGTCAGCCAGACTTGTAAGTCGACTCCAAATTATCTGAAATGGATTTTGTCCAAAGAAACATGGGGTCTTATGGCAATATTTTGATTTGGCATATTTGTTGCTATATCAAAGTGTATATTCCCTCACATGTCATAAGGTCGAATTGGCAGTTTTTCAAGTGGAAAAATCCCTATCAATATTAGCGAAAACTGTATTTGAAAAAGCTATCTCGATGTATGAGTGCTAATATATATATGAAAAATCGTGAAGAGATAAATTTGACCTTGAGTGATTGTCAAATTGTGCGGGATCTATGAAGAAATAAATAGGTTCATAAAGAATGAGTCAATCCCAAATATCATGTTAGACGTCATATCGGATGTTTGTGGTATTCGAAGTAATTTTGTATATTACTATTATAATTGTTTTATTCCATATCAGACCCGATTACTTTAGAAATTCCAACAACACTGCTTACAGACGCAGAACAACAAATCGTACGATATGTCTGTGTGTGTATGTGTAATCTTTTTAATTGCGTCGGTGGTGGTCGCTCTGATTATTGTTCGCATAGAATTGGCTAACTGCCGCCGTTTGCCGTTGAATAATTGTCAATATAAAACGTCCCCCCATTTGGCACCTGATCAGGCCATGTGAAATGACGCAGCGCCACTATCATGCGTTTGTCGGTGGCAGTCGCTGTTAGCGTTGATCATTTATGCTTGGCGTGCGCTTTTATTAGATATTTTTATCTCTCGCTGTATACGGTAGCTAATGGGACGGTGGAGAGAGTAGTTACTAGCCTTAATAAATGCCGAGCATAAAACTATAAAAAAAGAACAACAACAAGAACAAAATAATCATTGAATTGTGGCTAAAGTTAAAGTTGGTTACATTTGAATGAATTTATATTTTGTGTTTATTGTTCGGCATTGTTGTTGTTGCTTGTATGTTTTTATTGTTGTTAAAAAGTTTGAAGCAAATGTTTTGTTAAAATTATTCATGGACAAGTGCTGTCGTCGGAGAATGGATACCGTTGGGGTCGATCTTCTGAATTGTTTTTTGAGGGAGTGCTGGTTTTTGGGTTGTATTCAAACTCAAAATTGGACACTTAACTTCAACAGAGAAAATCAGTATTACTGAGAAAGAACACAGTTAATGTATGGACATTTTTCCTGTTGCAAAGAGATTTTTATTTTATTTTTTTGTCTATAAAAATAATTACGAAGATTGGAACTAAAATCGAAGTGAGTACATTTTCCCTATATATTCTCCGATAAACTTAGAAGACATTTTTAATAGGAAAATATCTTTGCAGGCATAATATTTTTTATAGAGGGCATTTTGTCTATAGGAAAGAATCTGGAAGATCTCGTGTATCTGAGGCATTGTTTCTGTAGGAAAAAATCTCGAAGACCTCAGTTAAATTGAGACATTTTTTCTATAAGAAAAAATTCCGAGTGCCTTAACTAAACTGAAGACATTTTTTTCCTATAGGAAAAAAACTCGAAGACCTCAATACAACAGAGGTAATTTTTTCTATAGGAAAAAAATCGAAGATCTCAGTTCAATTGAAGGTATTTATTTTCTATAGGAAAAAATCTCGAAAACCTCAGTTCCGAATAGGGAGAAAAATGTCCTTATTTCTCCGAATTTTTTCTATAAAAAAGATCAACTGAAGATTTTTCCTATAAAAAATGTCCTCAGTTGATCGTAGGCGTCCGATTTCTGAACTGATCTGAGACCACCAGTTCATCTTAGGGCTTTTGTTCTAAAGAAAAACCTTGGAATCTGGAAGATTTCCTTTTTGGTGAAAACATTGTTTCCTATAGAAATTAATCTCACAGACTCAGTTTCAAATATTGAGCGGGACATTTAAAGGGGACTTGACTAAAAAATGGTTCTAAATAGAAATTTCTCTGAAATTTTTTAGAGGGTAAAACTTATAGGATAGTTGCATTCTCAACCTTCAAATTACCAAAAATGGGGCGGGTCTTATATGTAAAAATTGATCTATATCGAATATTTTTTTATACCCTCCACATCTTCGAATTTGAACTAAGTTTGGAAGAAATAATAAGATGGGCAAAATTTGGATGAAATCTAAATTTCCTGAAACGTATTTGGTCCAAAGAAACATGGGGTCTAGAATCAATATTTCATTAGCCATAAGGCTGCGGGTATAATTATCCATTAAAATTTTCTGAAATTTGTATTATGGTTTACATAATCGGTTTTTTATAAATGTCGGTATAGGTCCACTTTTTTGTATATTCCCTATATTTTCATTTCTAGTACCTGTCAGTATATCTATGGTGGAGGGTATCCAAAGTTCGGCCCGGCCGAGCTTAACGCTTTTTCTCTTGTCCTTTTTTCATATCTAATAAGAAAATGCGACTGAAACTGACTGACTGAAAAAGGGACACGACCTTTATATGAAAACACGGAATGCCATAATACAGCCACTTCGCTGGGAAAATGTGGTTGAAACTTTCAACATTACAGCCACTTCGTCAGGAATATTCGACAAACACCAAAGCGGGGTCTATTTCAAAATATGGTCTATGGACAAGTTTCTGCGAATATATTTTTCACACTCCAAGTCACTTCGCTTAGAAAATGTTAGTAAGACCACAAAATACTGAAATTGGCACGGTACCGTTAAATCCTATGTTCTATCTTAAATATTGTGAGCTCTACTGTGATTTCAACAGACAGGATATTGCTGAATCGACATAGAATTTTATTCGGATTAAGCATATAGATACCGTGTCTCCGGGGTATATATCGTGTTGTTTAAAAAGGAAGAAGACCTTAATTCACTGAAGTCCCATTTGTATAAAACAGAAATCAGTAGGACTCAACTTCCCTAATTTGTTTTGATTTTCAAAACATTTTTTTTCTCACAATAAATCGGAATAATTTGTTCAGTGGACATTTTCTTTTATGTGCTCGATGGACACATTTGTTGGTATGTTGCAACAACCTATGCTATTCCAACGTGATACATTACGGTAATTGACCCAACCCAAGTTAAATGTACTTCCGCATCCATAGACCTCCCAATAACAGCAGTTCCAACACGATATCAAAATAAACGGTATTATTGAAACTACAAAAACAAATAACAACAACAAAATGGAAGGTAAGTCTTTAGCATCCATTCAGCCATCAGTCAATTAGTTAATAATAAAATTACCTGCATTTAATTCTCTTCGGCATTCTTTACAAATAATTCACGTCATTTAATGTTGTTCTTGTCGTTGTTGTTGTTGCTTCCATATATTAGCCATTATCTATTAACATTATTTGTTGTCTAGTTCCGCTTTGTTTGACATATAAAAATGACAATTGGGATGCACTGCGTCTGTCATGCCATTCAGTAATCAGTTATGAGGATTGACATTTGGTTTGCCATCGCCAATGAATGGGCAGTTGCCAAGAGTTGTCCGAAGGTGTGGGATTAATTGGTGGGGTGTGTAGATCTGGTGAGTGTCATCGAAATTCAATGCTAAACATACCTGCTGAAACACTCTGATTTTTAGGGACAGTGCAATCGATGCCGTAGCCTTAATGTTCGGCTTTGTGCTACAAAATCAGTTCTGGTTTTTCATAATCATTATACAAATAAAATATATATATATATATATATATATATTACACGATATCGAATAGCACCCATACTAATTTCACGTTTCATTCTGAATAAAATTGAAAACTTAACGCACATTCAATATGGGTCCATGTTTTGACATAGACCCACATAGCCGCATTTTCCCATTGTACAGGCGGTAATTCGGAATGTTGGCGGGTAAAACTTAGTTTTTTGTGGAAAAATTGCTATATAGATCAGAGGTTTAATTAGCCCCATAGACCCCTTAACCTCATTATATGGTTTATAGCCATAGTTGCATAACACATCGTATGACAGAATGTAAATGAAGAAACTTCCTTTGAAACATCCTGTAAAAAAGATTTCCAAGCGCGTCGGTCTTGTGGGAATCTCATCCATTTTGAAAGACCATGTTCCGAGATATTGTCTTCGACTTGATCTTTCCATCTAATTCGTGGCCTTTTCCTTATGCGTGAACCATCAGTATGTTCGATTTTATATGCCTTTTGAGCTAGGGCATTAACATCCATTCGCACAACATGGCCACCGTAGTCGTAGAAGCTCGATACGACTGAATATGTATAAATTGTAAAAATCGTGGTTAATTCGACGCAGGTCGACCCGTACATCTTAGACCATAGTAGCATCTGTTAAACAGCACTATCCTTCTCTGAATTTCAAAACTGATGCCATTAGTTTTATTTATGACGGTATCTACCTCGAAGCTGTACTTCTCAAGATCCACAGTTGGTCCGAGTCTATTGGACGTCTTGCGCGCTGATACCATCAGCTTAGTCTTCTCGCCATTTACTGCCAGACCCACTTTTACAGACTACTTCTCAATTTGTTCAAATGTGGCTGGTATCGCTCGCAATGTCATCGGCGTAGACGGGTAACATGTGTTGTTTGGTGTACAGAGTGCCATTTCTGTTCACCTTTGCGTCTCGTATGATCTCTTCCAGCAGGATGTTGAAAAGATCACACGACAAACAGTCACCTGAATCTGAATCCTTGTTCGGAAAGGACCGAATCCTTGTTCCGGATCCGGACCGATAGGTCCTTTCCGACTTTAACTGCTGACCTTGTGCAAGTTAATAGCCGTATTAATTTTGCAGGAATGCCGAACGCAGACATGGCTTTAAATACCTCTGAACGGATAAAGCTGTTCAATGCCGCTTTATAGTCGACGAATAAGTGGAATGTGTCGAAATGTTTTTCGTGGCTCTTTTCCAGGATTAGGCGCAGAATGAAACATCGGTCAATGGTGGATTTGCCAGATCGTTTGGCTTCAGTCGTTTACACAGCAAACTGGATAGCACTTTATATGCGCTGGGGAGAAGCTCAATTTCTTTATAGTTGGCACATATCGTCTTGCCTCCTTTTTGCGCACGGGACACAGTATGCTAAAGTTCCAAACATTGGGCATGCATTCCTTTAATCAGTTGGTGCATGCTCCTGACAACCGGTCTTGAAAAATTCGGCTGGTAATCCATCGGCTCCTGCTGCTTTAATACTATTCAGCTGTTTGATTGCTATTCTGACCTCATCTTGGCTAGGTGGTATACTCTCTATCCCTTATTGGTTTTGGGGTATCTTCTTCGCCGATACTATTTGATACCAGAAGGTTTTCTAAATGATCCTTCCAAATCCTCAACACACTGTCTGTATCTGTTACCAGGTTTCCTTCTTCAGGAAGATGTGCCTGAACCGAAGCCTTTCGGACTTATTTAGTATAGGTGGGAGAATAACATGTTTATGGATTCATCTATGTCGGTTCACATTTAGATGATGATCACATATTTTAGTTCATCCAATTTCATGTTAATGGTTCGACGCTGTTAGGATGTACCTGTTGAATATAACCAGAAAGGATTTATATTTTCCAAACTTGTTACTGGTTAATTTATGCTGGATAATATATTTCGAAAACAATCGTTTCCTTACCTAACTCATGGCTCAACAAAAAACGATTTTTTTCAAGTAATTTATTTCGATGAGGCAAATATTCGTCGTATCATCGTGTATATGCTCTCATTATCTATTATCACAACCCAAGTTTTACTACGCAAATTTCAAAATTCAAATTAAAGGTGTTACCACCACCAAAGCCTGAAACTGATATACCAAATTCCAGTCAGCATTCTGCAAAATACAAAAATTCATAGGTGTAATATTAAGGAGCCTAAATCAGATCTGGAGATGGACTCTATAGGGCAAAACTTTCCGACACAAAATGAAAACAGTGTTAGCGATTTCAGGTACATTTTCAAATCGAGTTGACTTATTGGTATTTCAAAGTCCTAGTTTGTAAAAAAATTACTGAAAACGGTGCTGCAAATTTTAAACCTTGTCGGACATTGTTGACTATTTATAACCTTCAACACACTGTGGTACAGGGTATTATGTCTTTGTGCATATGTTTGTAACAGGCAAAAGGAAACGAGATAGACACATGGTTCCTTTTGAGAATACGCATAGAATCACTTTTTAAGTCGATTTATGCATGTCCGTCTGTCCGTCCGTCCATGTATTTTTGTTAACAAAGTACAGGTCGTATTTATGATCCGATTTGGATGAAATTTGGCACAGTTCACTTATTTGGCCCAAGGACGAACCCTCGATTTTAATTTTTCAAGATTTTCAATGGGCTGGTAAATCAATACCGATGCTTGTTAAGGTTTGCAACTTTGCACATATATAATTGAAGATTTAAAAAAGAAGAAAAATAATTTACAAAAAATTTTTGTTATTGTTTTGTTGTTGTTTTTTGTAATTAAAGAAAAGTCCTTATTTTTGATGGCGGGCATGATAACTCCTCACTGGAACATCGGAATCCGAAAATTCCAACGGTGTTAGAAAGAGTACATGTCTGGCTCTCGTATGAACTAGGATTATCGTATGAACTAGGATTCGCTCTAAAATTAACAAAATTGTGGACCTTTGAAAAAATATTTGTGGAAATCACCGATTTTTTACCAAAAACCAAGTTAAAAAATAAGGAAGATCTTCACCGATTGGCTTTATCCTAGTTCATACGAGAGCTATACACTCCCAGAGAAACGTTGCAAAATTTGAAACTGATTGGATTATTAGTTTTTGAGTTATAGTGCCCGCCATTAGCAAAAAAATGTTTAGAGAACAACGCGTTTAAAGTTTGAGAAGCCCTTCAGCCGTCACTTGATGCTGACACAATAAATCGGATATATCTTCAAGAGTTCTTGAGATTTTCACTTGAAATTTTGTAGAGACATTCTTTAATCAGTGTAGATTCAAATTATATCAACAAAGATTTTGACCCCGAGAATGGGGGGGGGTCCCCTTAATGTAAATGGTGCACCAATATATCTTTTCTGATTTATACGAAATTTGGCATAGCGTAATGAATTGGGTTTAGAATGATGTGTGTTAAGTTTCCTCAAAATCGGTCCAGGTTTGGATATAGTTCCCATATACATTTTGTTCGATTTAATGTAAATGGTGCACCAAAGTCCACATATATCTTTCGTACTGAACTTAGTATAATCTAGAAATTAGATATAAATGCTGCACCGAATTAGATACGTGGGTCCGATTGGCACAAAATTTTGCGTAACTTCTTGATTTCTTAGATTTCGATATAGCTTTTATAAATATTTTTTTTCAGATATGTATCCAAATAATCAACGGGTTTGTTTTGTCCCATTGTAAGAAGCTACTCTATATCTGACCAAATGAAAAATTTAGTTTGGTTGCAGAATGACATGTTTATTGGTCCAATTTCATTTTACTGATCCTTCAAAAATGCGACGTCTGTTAATATTCATCTGTTGAATATACCAAAAGTGGTGAAGGGTATCATATAGTCGGCCCCGTCCGACTTTACTACTTTCCTTACTGGTTTTTACATGACTATAAACCTTTGGCTTTTTATAAAGTCCTGTGGTCTCTATACAGACCTGTGGCCTCTATACAGATCAATTGATCTTTATAAATAACTGTGGCTTCTATACAAACAAATTTGTCTTTATAAAGATTCAGAGTCTCTATACAGAGATATGGGTTTTTATAAAGACCTGTGGTCTCTATACAGTCCAATTGGTCTTTATAAAGACCTGTGGTCTCTTTATTTTAATAATCCATATGGACATTTTTTACTTGACTTTAACCCGTTTAGCACCAATGTTGCCACGGCCAACCAAATGTTTTGGAAGCTTATATCCATAGCACATCTTCGTATTATGTACTTCGTTGATTAGATATCTGAAGGTTATTATGTAACCTGTGCCAAATTAAAAACCAACTTTCAACTTTTTATAACCTATTCATAAGATTGGAACAATTCTTTATATTATAAATAGTTGTATTGACAAGGAAGAAAGTTCGGAGCTCAAACGGTTAACTTTATTCTATTAGTTCCAAAAAATGCAATACATTATTGTTAAAATCTTTAACCTAATTTGGTTTTTATTTGAATAAGGGATTTGTTTCGAAAAACCAAAACACTGAAACGTCATTTTAATGACCATAATTAACAACGAATACAAAAATAGTTTATGACTTAAAAAAGAGTGCAAAACAAAAAATTATAGTTTTTTAATGATATTCTATAAATCTAATTTCTATGCCGGTGGTAGATTTTATTGTAATTTAATTTGATTACAGATATTATTTGCATTTTTAGAGCATTACATTTCAAATGATATTTATTTATTTTTTGGTATTTGATTTTTGGCCAATTATCTCCATTGTTGTTGTCGTCGTTCTTTGTGCATGAATTATTATTATAAATTAATGTTTTAACGATTGTACGCATTTTTATTGTCAAACTACAACAGAAAAAAAATAGTTTTTTAATAAATTATCGCTTGACTTAACAAAACCTTGACCATTCTGTTCATCCGCCTTAAATTTTGTGGTTTTCCATTTGAGAATTTTGTCCACGGTATGTAAGGCAATATGTAGGCAGATTGGTGTGTACTCGTTTTGCGGAACAATTTAAGTTTTGTGTAACAATTGTCGCATTTGTTTTATAGTTTATTATTGTTGTTATTATTATTATTTTTAGGTTCTGCCGGCATCTTTTGTGTTTATTTATTATTTTGCATGCTGTCGGACCATGTTGTCACCTTTTGTCATCTGTCATCATCATGAATTTTGACATCGTTCATAAAAGCCAATTTAAAGAATAAGAGAATATGAACTGAAAAAAATTGTAAAAAAATTAGCAAATGATTTTTTTCCTTTGTTTCACTTAGAATCACAGTGTAACGGAGATAAGAAAACATGTAATTACGAATTTGACCTTGAGACCATAAAACATATTGTAATAAATTTCCGGAAATTATGAGTTCTTTTGTGATTGTTTTTTTAAACTAAAAAAATTGGTGATAAATAGAGACCACAGGTATTTATATAGACCAATTGGTCTGTATAGAGACCACAGGTCTTTATATAGAGGAGACCACAGGTCTTTATATAGACCAATTGGTCTGTATAGAGACCACAGGTCTTTATATAGACCAATTGGTCTGTATAGAGACCACAGGTCTTTATATAGACCAATTGGTCTGTATAGAGACCACAGGTCTTTATATAGACCAATTGGTCTGTATATAGACCACAGGTCTTTATATAGACCAATTGGTCTGTATATAGACCACAGGTCTTTATATAGACCAATTGGTCTGTATATAGACCACAGGTCTTTATATAGACACAATTGGTCTGTATAGAGACCACAGGTCTTTATATAGACACAATTGGTCTGTATAGAGACCACAGGTCTTTATATAGACACAATTGGTCTGTATAGAGACCACAGGTCTTTATATAGATACAATTGGTCTGTATAGAAACCACAGGTCTTTATATAGACAGGTCTTTATATAGACACAATTGGTCTGTATAGAGACCACAGGTCTTTATATAGACACAATTGGTCTGTACAGAGACCACAGGCCTTTATATAGACACAATTGGTCTGTATAGAGACCACAGGTCTTTATATAGACACAATTGGTCTGTATAGAGACCACAGGTCTTTATATAGACACAATTGGTCTGTATAGAGACCACAGGTCTTTATATAGATACAATTGGTCTGTATAGAGACCACAGGTCTTTATATAGACCAATTGGTCTGTATAGAGACCACATGTCTTTATATAGACTAATTGGTCTGTATAGAGACCACAGGTCTTTATATAGACCAATTGGTCTGTATAGAGACCATAGGTCTTTATATAGACCAATTGGTCTGTATAGAGACCATAGGTCTTTATATAGACCAATTGGTCTGTATAGAGACCATAGGTCTTTATATAGACCAATTGGTCTGTATAGAGACCATAGGTCTTTATATAGACCAATTGGTCTGTATAGAGACCATCGGTCTTTATATAGACCAATTGGTCTGTATAGAGACCATAGGTCTTTATATAGACCAATTGGTCTGTATAGAGACCATAGGTCTTTATATAGACCAATTGGTCTGTATAGAGACCATAGGTCTTTATATAGACCAATTGGTCTGTATAGAGACCATAGGTCTTTATATAGACCAATTGGTCTGTATAGAGACCATAGGTCTGTATAGAGACCATAGGTCTTTATATAGACCAATTGGTCTGTATAGAGACAACAGGTCTTTATATAGACCAATTGGTCTGTATAGAGACAACAGGTCTTTATATAGACCAATTGGTCTGTACAGAGACCACAGGTCTTTATCTGTATAGAGACAACAGGTCTATATATAGACCAAATGGTCTGTACAGAGACAACAGGCATTTATATAGACCAATTGGTCTGTATAGAGACCCCGGGTCTTTATATGCAGACCAATTGGTCTTTGTAAAGACCTGTGGTCTCTATACAGACCAATTGGTCTATATGAAGACATGTGATTATTATACAGACCAATTGGTCTATATGAAGACATGTGATTATTATACAGACCAATTGGTGTATATAAAGTCCTGTGGTCTCCATACAGACCAATTGGTATTTATAAAGACCGGTGGTCTCTATAGAGACCAATTGGTATTTATAAAGACCCAGAGTCTCTATAGTTTTATTTAACCTTAACCACTGTGTTGAAATTACACTTCCTTGCTGGAATTGCAATGCCCAGTGAATATAGCTGCTCTGGATGGCTGACTAGAGAATAGCTGTGGCATACAAAAGCATGCCTTGTGTGTTCACGTTCATTTGCCTCTTATGCGATGGTACTTGAGAATGCATTTCATTTGATTTTCTTTTGTTGTTCTGCTGTTCGGTAGTGTTGTTGTTGTTTTTTGTCTAAGCAGCAATAAATCTTTTATTAAGTGAATAATTACCAGACATGGGAATAGAGGCTCCATTAAAAACCACAAACAAACACACAATAAATAAAGTGAAAACATTACATTGTTCTGATACAGGGTGCCACAAGATATAATACGATTTAATTGGGATATTTGCCAAATGACCAAAAATAGTCAATTGTTCGGCGTTCTAGAGAGCCGAACTTGTTATGTAGAATTTCAGTTGTCAAATCCATATTGGAAACTCCTTTATTAAATGCTCTGATAGAAATTTATATTTATTGCCCGATACCCTCAACATTTCTCTGAATTCTGCAGATTCTTCAATTAAACCAATTTCCAATTAAAAAATGTTACTTCGATCGCTTTTTTAATTAAACCTTTTTTTCCTGCCACTTTTTTAAGGAATTTAAGTTAACACCCATTATGGCTAATGGCAACAAGTGTTGATGACTATAAAACCAATTATAAAACCATCGAAGCAACCAAACAAACAGACAAAAATTCTTTGGGGCAGTTGTAGGGAAGAACTGTAGCTGGCTAACTAAAAATATATATGGCGGAAGCAGAAAGACGTTCGTTCCAACGTAACCTTGATCTTCCTCATGGTTACGAATATGCGTTTGTAATGCACAATCATAGTGTGTGTCTGTATATATGTGTTTGTGTATCAGTAAGAATGCCACAACATCATTGATGTAATGTACATATCTTTGGCATTATCTAATTCGCCTAGTTGTTGTCCGAATCCGACAACGGCGATGATGATGATGAGGAGGACGACAGCGATCAGCCAGCCGACAAAGCCAGCAAAACAACACCAACTCACCAGAGTACACACGACTATTGGTTGCATATCAAATATATGCGATCGGCAATCAGCAGCGAGCGGTAACATGGCAATTTGAAAATAAAGGTAAGCCTTCGATGCTTAGAAGTATTTGAAGAAGAACAAAGGCAGAAAAAAATGTTGCTGCTTAACCAAGTTCAATTGCTTTGTATGGCAAACAAAATGGGATTGAGAAGAAACGCACCGGTATGTGAAGCGATTTTTTGTTGGTTTGATTCAGCTGCTGTTGTTGTTGTTGTGGCTGGTCTTAAATCAGTTCAAGTAACATGGTGTCTTGTGGAGTGGAATCTTGAACTTGTATAGCTTAAATACATTTGATTCTTTTTTTCTTGCATTTTTTTCGAAGTACAGAGTGGGTATTTGAATTGGCCAGCCTTTGTGAACATTGTGTCATTTAATTGGGATTAAGATGAGGATGTATTCTTATTTCCTAGAGCAATGGAAATAATCTATTTAGATAATATAAGGTGGGAATCCGAATTGCCTGGTATTTAATTATTTCTAGGGTATTTTCATTTCAAAAGAATTTCAAAGAGGATGTTAAAACGAACTCCTATGCAAACGAAGGAAACCTAAACACATTATGCAGAAAGCTTAACGTAAGGGAAATTTAATTAGTCTGAAATATCAGGGTTTCTAATGTGGACTTGACAACGGAAAGCAGCTGATAATATAAGTCTCAGGTTGTCTATGGATAGCCTTAAAAATGGCATTCCGTGCGGATTTTTCATTTATGATAGGTGAAAGAAATTCCTTACTGGATTGGTATTCATAATTGGACCAATCGAAAATAAATAAAATTTTTTGAAGTTTGAACTTTGACATTCCAGTAAATAAACGTCGATGAACTCCCGAACACGACCTCTATCATTACTTACCATTCAACTGGGATATGGTTATGATCGCATAAAATAGCATTAGAAGTCCAAAAGTTCATTGATCCCTTTTCATATTTTATATTCTGTTGTTATTTTGTTCCATGGCCAACAATGATTATGCCTGACGATGATATGAGATTTCCATGAAAATTACAAATAATTTTCATTGCGTGTTTAAATTAGATCATCAGTAAATGATATGAATTTGCGTATTTTATGATGATCAGTGCACAAATACCACTACAAAAGAGACATGAACGTATTTATGTACATATGTGTGTGTGTGTGTTCGTTCCAACATAAATAATTTGCAGAATTTCATTTTGTCCACCATTATTGTTCACTGGCCAAGCGTAATATTGTGATAAATAGAATTTGATGAAAAAATAAATTCAAAATTTATTTTTTGTAAACTTTTGTTGGCATTTTTTCAGAATACAATAAAATATTTTATGTTTTATATTTTGAGCATTTTAATGTTAATAAACCCATAATTTTTATATAAATGTTTTAGTTTAAAAATCCAACTATGATGTCCCCATTCAATTGTCAAAATGTTGTTACTTGTAATAAATGCTAAGAGAAAAAACAAATAAATAAACAAATGAAAAATGATTCATTTCCGTAGGCGTTACTCAAATAATTAATGGAATTGTATTTTAAATATTTACCATTAACATATTTGTATATTCAGTATATTTTTCCAAAAAATGAATTACGATTTCCTAAGGTTTAATATTCTGAGGTCTCACTTTTACTGTAGGCTGTTTTTGAAACCAAAATTGAGTCTAGACAACACATATCTTACTAAATGGGGCGAATTAAAATAAATATAACAATTTTTTTCATGATATATATTTTTATTATAAAATTTGAACTTTGACTTTATGTGGGAAGCACAATATCATTTAAATGACCTCCATGCAAACTGTTGCAAGCATTGATTCGTTAGAGCTAATTTTCGACTCTTTGGCACATACTGGGCGCTATCTCAGCCATAACTTCACGAATATTAGTGTTTATGTGATCAAGAATAGAACGTTTATCTGAATAAGCACGCTATTTCGTGGAGTCCCGTAAAAAAGCCTAATGGTGGCAAATTACATTATCTTGGTGGCCACTTGACATCGCCAAGACGAGAAATTACGCGGCCAGGAAACGTCTCTTGCGATAAAGCCATATTCGCTCGAGCTGTGTGACATGTGGCATCATCTTGTCGAAAACACATATTCTCCAAGTCGTGTTCTTCAATAACAGGCAGAAATGTCGGTATCATATGACCATAACGCTCCTGTGCACAGTGGGAAAAAATGCAGATCTAGCGCGCAGAAAATAAAAGTAGATGTTTTACTGTATGTTTATCGATATTTTGGATAAGAATAGATTTAGATGGACAATTTGACAATTTTTTTATTAACCCATTAAGCGCCAATTTTTTTTAGAAAAAACTTATATTTTTAGGTGAAAATTACTATTTTGAAGCATTTCAAATATTTTATAATAAGCAACATTTTTCGTTATGACTAATAGTATTCCTGAAATGGGAGCTTCTTTTAAAAATTCCGAAACATTTGGAGGGTAAAAAGTGGGTTAATGGCAAACACTATTGTTATTATATATATATCTTTAGTATTGTTAATATTACATATCACACATTGTTAATATTACATAATCACATTCAGAATCCGAGTTTTGATCTGAATTAGTTGGTAGCATTGGATCCTCCAGTAGTTTAAGGACTTCTTCAGACAGTGGCTCACTATATCGATGGTTAAGAGATGTACTACGAGACAAACTTGATATTTTTGGATCAGAAGAAAATAGCAACGTATTGAAAAGATCCCTCATTGTTTCCTCACGATTAATTTTTCTGGTGTACAGTTCCCTGTAGTTCCGAAAGTCCTTATTTCTGGATTCCATGGCATCTTCAGACAACATTCCTATGGGCAAAGCTGCACATTTAATAATATCAGCTGCATGCACTAATATTTTGTGTATGCTTGAAGACATATAGAACCAAGAATATAATTCCACGAAAAGAATAAATGTTTCCTCAGTAAGTTTTTTAAAAGACTCTGCGCTAATAGCATATCCACAGGCCATGCTTGAAAGGATGATACTAAAATTTTTATTTAATTTTTCATCAACACCAGTTATCGACGATGCCAAGCCAGGTTGGCTAAAAAACGCCTAGCAGTATTGTCATCGTTTGTTGTTCCGGATACTGACTTAGGTGTGTCAACAATAATGTGCATTTCTTCCTTCAAATCGTTAATGATACGCGCCTTCCTTTCTTCGAAAAGTGGTCGATCGGAGCTATTAATTTTCCACTTTTTCAAAACCAGTCGGTATGAAATGTGCAATGTACATTCTAAACATCGAATCCTTGCATGTAATGTAGACAGACCGTATTCGTATAAGTTGATGTTTGGTGTTAATGACGAAATTTTGTTGTAATCATTTATTACTTTTGGTCTTGCACCGCAAATTCCACATGATTGGGTAGATGATATTTTTTCAGGGTTCATAAAGTGGACCCTTTACCTGCGGTATTTTAGAAGACTCTTACAACCGATTTCGTTGTAATTTAAATTTTTATTTAGAAATACATTTGGAATAAATGTATATTCAGTGCATGAGTTTAAAATCAACGTTTGGAGCAGCTTACTTAAATACCCTCATTTTCATACTCACACCCAGTACTCTGGAACCTTAGGATGGACATTTTGAACTTGTTTTTTTCTTATCTGCTATGCTGTGATCTATTCCAAGTCATATTTGATGAATTATATCAAAAAAATTCACAAATTTTTAATTTTATTTGAACAAAACCTTAAAAAAGGTTCCTACACCAAATTGACATTTTTTCAAAAAATTGCCATAAATCCGAGAATCGCAGGAAGTCGCAGGAAAAAATTTAGTATGATGTTCTAGACAGACACACAAGAAAAATAAAACAAAAATCAACGCTGAACTCGACTGCACTCCATACTAAACCCCTATTTTAATTGAAGGAATTTAAAAAACGGACCTTACATATATTTAGCCCGAAACACCTAAATTAAAATAACTTATGGGTTATATAACTATACCATTTAATTAAATACCAATACTATATATAAAAAATGGACAAAATTTTATAATAATATATTCACAGAATGCACACGACCATCGCAATTTTATAGCTAAAAAATACCATTTTTAACATTGGAAAAAATTTCTATTTTAAATGTACCGTTATTCCGTTCTAGCTTATTAATTCGGATTATTTTATACGGACTTAAGTACTATCAACACTCTACTTTAAAACTGCATTAATGTTTTAAAGATTCCTTCAACTTCATTTTTTTATTTTCTGCGCGCTAGATCGGTATTTTTTCCCACTGTGCTGTGCAGACCTAAATTTGGAGTTAGTTTGTTGAGCGTAACTGAAATTTATTACCAAAACTGACTGAGGAAATGAGAGTACGGTTTTAACCATTTACTCAAATGTATGATTTTGGAAAGCATCAAGAATCAATGTCCTAATTGACGATGATAGTCGCTCCATTGTCGTTTTCGAAGAAATAAGATCCAATCCCAACTTTGGACCAAAGAGCACACCAAACAGTGACCTTTTCTGGATGTAATGGCCTCTCTTGAACACTTGAAGAATTCAGAACCGCAAATATAACAATTTTGTGTATTAATAACCTCAAACGAGTAAGAAATGTGCATCATCGCTATCGGTATATTGCTTTTTAGGAAACACAACAAGATGTCATTAGTCCTAGAAAACCTTTGAATCGTATTCTATAGACAAAAAACTTCCTGAAGATCCTAAATAGACATCGAAGTTCCCCTGAAGCTTTACTATAGACATATAAGTCCTCCTGAAAACTTCCTCAAGGTCGTCAATAGAAATATAACTCTTTCTGTAGAAATAGAAGGGGATCCTGAAGGCCTCCCCATATAACGGTACCTCCTAATTTTCAGTATTTTGGGGGTTTTGGTCGTATTTTTCGACCAAATTGGCTGTAATTGATTACTTTGAGTTCTAAATAGGTTCCAAATCACTCCACAAAAAATTATGAATATAGGTTCATTTTTTCTGGTAGCACCCCATATAAGGGCACCCCCAATTTTCGGTATTTTGGGGTTCTTTTTCAACCGAATTCGCTGAAATTTGGTACATTTGTTTTTCAACCGAATTATAAATATAGGTCCAATTTTTCTGCTGAAATTTTCGGTATATTGAATTCGCTGAAATTTGGTATATTGGGCTCTTATTGGGTACCAAATTTCTTTTAGCCCCCACATAAAGGAACCCCAAAATTTCGGCATTTTGAGGTTCTTGAGCGCGTTTTTCAACCGAAATCACTGAAATTTGGTATTTTGTAGCCGTATATGGAAACAAATCTCCCTACCAAAAATTATTAATAGTAAACCCCTTTTAGACGTAGTCCTCATATAACCCCATTTTTTATATTGATATAATTATCTGTTTTTTCCGCGTTTGGGTTTTGGTTCTAACACTCTGTTGTAATCATTTCACCTGCGAAGGATATCGAGATAAAAAACTAGAACGTACGGTTCGATAATGAACTATATATGAACTATAACCCGTATTTAGACCTAGCCCCTGTGTGGGAGGTACCAGAAGGAGTGGACCGATGTTCCCCATCTTCGAACTTGAACTAAGTTTGGAAGATGGCCAAAGTTTGGATTAAATCGAAATTTTCTGAAACAAATTTGATCCAAAGAAACATGGATCTAGAACCATTTTAACCGTGTCAAAATGTATATGCCCTCATTATCCATAAAGCTGAGAGAATAATTGTTCATTAAAAATTTCTGAAATTTGTTTTATAGTTTACATTGTGGTTTATATAACCGGTTTGTGGAAATGTCGATATAGGTCCACTTTTTGGTATTTTCCCTATATTTTTATTTCAAGTACCTGTCAGTATATCTATGGTGGAGGGTATCCAAAGTTCGGCCCGGCAGAACTTAACGCTTTTTCACTTGTTTAATATTGAACATGCCTTGTGTTGTTCTGAATTTGTATGTATTTTGTTTTCAAAATTTTTAAAAATAATATTGTCATTACTGCAAACGATTTTATGTGTAGACAAAATTGTCGATTGTCGGATCATTATAAGTTACTGAATCGACCTACTGAAGGCCTTCTTTAAACATAGAAATTTTGCAGAAGTTTTCTATAGACATAGTTCTCTAGAAGTCCTCCAGAATGTTCTAAAGTCATAAAATACAATCCAACGGTCTTCTATTGAAAAAAAGTACTCCTGAAGGACTTAGACAGACATAGAATCCTTCTGAAGATTTTTTATAGAAGTCCTTCTGAAATTCTTAATTCAAAATGCAAAGTGTTTTATTATTGGATTCAATATACTTTCTGCCTTATTACTAAGTTGACATTTCGAAATAATGATTTAAGGCCCCGACTGCCTTGAAGGTAAATTCTTTTAGACAATTTACTAAATGACACCAGTAATGTCCTGGCTGGTGTGCTCAATGGGAATAAGCGAATGGATCTAAACTTTATACTTCGGTAAATCACTTCCAAACTTAGATCTAGCTAGAAGATGGAGTTTATCTGTCCATCCTTCTACTCCGTCCATACTTTTACGTTTCTTGCAGGTTGGAAAATAACTTAATAGGAAATGTTTGATATAGATCCATGTTTTTATATACCCTCCTGAAATAGCCCCCCCCCCTCCCCCTTCCATTTTGATATTTCGAAAGTTTCAACAATATTTTGTTTCCCAAGTGGCTGTGAATTTTGATTTTGGGTTAATGATTGGTGAGAAACCTGTTCTCAGAAAATGTTCGTTATAGGTCCATTTTTTGCAACAGTCCTCTAATAAGATTCCGCCCAGTTTTCGGTTAATATTTCAGTTTTTCAAGAAGAGTCCTCGAGGCCTTTTTAATAGAATCTAACTGGATGTCTTCTTCAGCGAGCATGGTCTTTTCTTCTTATTATAAGAAGCGAGCTGAGGGTCTTCACAGAAGAGGTCTATCCGTCATATGTATACTTCTGACACTGTAAAATTCCTAATAGGATAATCTGTAAATATTTCATCGCTTTTGTAACCAAATTTCCTCAATTTTTCACTCTCCATTTTTAAATTTTACAATGTGCTTTTTTACTGCACAAGGAATTCTATTTTCCATAAAAATAGTATATACATTTTTGCCACTTGAAATGAGGTTTACATTTTATTGCAGTCATTAAATGGTCACTTGTGGCTGTTATGACCTTCGTGAAATGCCAAATAGTCCACATTACTATAATTATTATCAGTTTATTTAACCTCTAATAAATGTTTAATAAATGTCATATAATCAGGCACAACAGCTCATCGGTAGATTACAAATAAATATACATATGTACATATGTATATACGTGTGTGTGTTGGTATGTTGATAAGAATTTCAACCCTACCATGACACTGTTGCAGTTAATCTGTTGTGTTTTTGGTTTGAATTCCTCGCAATCGACAGAAAAAAAAACAATACACCTACATACCACCATTATTTTTGTAATGTATTAAAATAAGAAAAAAAAATATTTTACAATTTGTGTTTTTCTGCAAATAGAAGAAAAACAGGACTGAATGAAATTTACTTATTTTAGAAATTTTAAGTTGAGAATTTGAACAGTAAAATCGATTTTGAATCATACTTCGTGATTTGGATTTTTACGAACAGGAGAGCACGTTTGTTGCTTTTTTACAGTGAACTTAAAATATATCAATTAATTAATTATATTATAACGTACTGGAAATATTAGTAGTAGTAGTTATTTTCCTACATATTTTCACGTCTAATTGGTTATTATTTTTACTCAATATTATATTGTCAGGTATTGTTTAACATGGTGTTTCTCGGATTATAAATTTAAAAAAAAATTGGAATTTGCGAACTACGTGAAAGTTCAATAGCTTTCTTCGTAGATCCACGAAGTATACAAATAAAAAAATAAAATAAATGAATATTTTCATAATTTCATTCATAGTTATTTTTTTTTCCATATTGTACATGTACCACGCTTAGAATAAAAAGAAAAATGCTTATAATCATGAGAAACCCACTATTATTTTTTTTCAAAAAATTTATACATTTCATTAATATCACAACCATTTTTCTAGGCGTCGCAAACGGAATGGCAAATTTAATATACACTCCACCTTATGGGTGTACAAATGATCAATATGAGTATATGCTTCTTGGTAGCTCCTATATAAAGGCAACCCCTATTACTCGGTATTGGGACACATTTTGACGAAGATCCCCATAGAAAGGTATTTAGAATTCCTGCTTATTGGAGGTCTAACAAATTTTCCAGAAAAAATTGGTATTTTGAATTATTAAGCTATATTTCAGTATACCAAGTTTTTGGAGGCTGGTAAACATAAACCAGCCTCCAAAAACGATTTACGATGTTGGCCCATGATCTGAATTAGCTTTCATATGAAGAGGAACCAATCCAATTTTTGTATTCTGAAGTTTTTACCCGCACTTTCCTATCGAAATGGCTGTAATGTTTTGAAAAATCCCCAGACAAATAATTTTCAATGTCATGGGCATCCTATAAAGGTTCAGACCAATTTTTGGTATTTAGAGAGTTTGAAGTTTTTAGGAACTGGGAAACGAACCTGTCTCTAATTTGGTACTTAATTTTCTAAGAGTATAAACAACCTACAATCAGACAATTTACAATGCCATGGTATGTATGTAAAGGTCTCGACTTTTTAAAGAAATGTAGAATGTGAAGAGTATATAAAAGTCGACCTGGCCGAACATAACCACGTCTTTAATTTTTTTAAAGACGACAGACGGAAGGACATGCATAAATCGACTCAGAATATTCTATATTGTTTCCAACTTGAAAAACGAGCTCAAAAGCCCAGAAATTTTGGAGGTACTCGTATATGCTGTTTACCCGACAAAATGGACCTAAATTTATAATTTTTAGTGGACACATTTGCTACCCAATAATAACTCAAAGTTCAAAATTAATTCTGGTGAAAATTTAAAAATTCGGTTGAAAAACGCACTCAAAACCCCTAAAATACCGTAACATGGGGGTACCTGTATATGGGAGCTACTCGAAAAAAATCTATATTTATAATTTTAGTGGACAGATTTGCTACCCAAAAATAACTCAAAACACCGAATTAAATCGAATTCTGTCAAAAAACGCGCTAAAGAACCCCAATTACCAAATATTGGGGATTATGCCTAAACGTGGACCGATATAGTCCATCTTTGAACTTGACCAGCCTGCAAACAAAAGACAAGTCTATGCAAAATTTTGGCGATTACAACAGACAGGCGGAAATGTTTAAATCGTCTGGCCTAAGTGCCTATTATATTCTCAGAGCGTAAACAATAAATAATTAAAGAACTTTCCCATATAAATGTTCCGACTGATTTTCTGATTTTTTGGTTTTAGACCCATGTTCGTTTGGGCCAGATCTGTTTCAAATAATTTGGAGTCGTCTCTGTGTCTGCAAACATTGCACATCGTAATATAATATTTCTTTCAAACTTAGTTTAAGTTCGAACCAGTAAAGAAAGTAGTAAAGTCGGACTGGGCCGACTATATGATACCCTTCACCACTTTGGGTATATTCTACATATGTATCCTAACAGACGACAAGTTTTTGTTATATATCTATATCTGAACCGTTGTGTCAATCGGCCTAGCTATGGATCTTTTCACGAAGCTTAGCAACAACATATTAGACTTAATTCAGTACCCTATTCGTGCAAATCGAAAGGTATATAGGGACTTTGGTGCACCAGTTACATAAAATCGGACGAAAATATATATGGGGGCTATATCTAAATCTGAACCGACGTTCACGAAACTTTGCACACATCATTCTAGACCTTATTCATTACGCTGTGCCAAAATTCGAGCAAATAAAAAGATTTCCAGGGACTTGGGTGCTCCAATTACCTAAAATCGGCCGAAACTATATATGGGAGCTATATCTAAATCGGAACCGATATTCTCGAAACTTTGCACACATCATTCTAGACTTAATTTAATACGCTGTGCCAATTATCGTGCAAATCAAAAGGTATATATGGACTTTGATACACAATGTACCTTAAATTGGACGAAGATATAACTGAACCGATTTTCACGAAGCTTTGCACATATCATTCTAGACTTTATTCATTACGCTGTGCCAAATTTCGTGCAAATCGAAAGATATATAGGGACTTTGGTGCACCATTTACCTTAAATCGGACGAAAATATATATGGGAGCTATATCTATATCTGAACCGATTTTTCCCAATTTATATTAGGTTCGTCCTTGGGCTAAACAAGTGAGCTGTGCCAAATTTCATCCAATTCGGATCATAAATGAGACCTGTACTTTGTTTACAATTTAACATGGACAGACGGACGGACGGACATGCGTAAATCGACTCAGAAAGTGATTCTATGCATATTCTCAAAAGGAACCATGTGTCTATCTCGTTTCCTTTGGCCTGTTACAAACATATGCACAAAGACATAATACCCTGTACCACAGTGTGGTGAAGGGTATTAAAAGGAGGTTATATGGGGACGACCCCAAGAAGGGGGCTATCCGAAAAAATTGATTTACATTTATAATTTTTTGTGGAGAGATTTGGTGCCTATTAAGAACATGAAATATTAAATTACAGCCAATTCGGTGGAAAGTGCGATTAAAACCCCCAAAATACTGAAAATTAGGAGGCACCGTTATATGGGGGCTACCAGAAAAAGTGGGCCTATATTTATACTTATTTGTGGAGACATTTTGTATCCAATAAGAACTCAATGTACAAAATTTCAGCGTATTCGGTTGAAAAACGCGCTCAAGATACCCCCAAAATACCAAAATACAAAGATTGGACCGTGGACCGATATATCCCATCTTCGAACTTGACCTGCCTGCAGACAAAAGACAAACCTATGCAAAATGTCAGCAAACCTATATCAATTCCTTCTGAAGATGTGATTACAACAGACGTACGGACATGGCTAGATCGTCTTAGAATTTTACCCTGATCAAGAATAGGGTCGGAAATGAATATTTCGATGAGTTACAAACGGAATGCAACATTAATATACTCTCCATACTATGATAGATGGTATAAAAATCAATCTAAATTCTGCACATCGTAATATTTTTACCTAGCTTAGATCGAAACCAAACATGGGACCCATAGGTACACTCCTTATGATACCTGCCCCAAAATGGTCAACATTTGCTGAACATTAAGTGTAGAATTGAATTAAATTTTGTACAACCTAATATTTTAACCATGCCTGTATAATGTTCGAAGATGGGACCTATCGGTCCACTCCTTTTTGTACCTCCCCCCATAAAGGGTCAACATTTTGCATATCCAATTTCATTACAACTTTTCATTTGGTAATATACTTATCTTACATAGATCAACCTTGAAGATGGGACCCGTTGATCCACTCCTTCTTGTACTTTCCCCATAAAGTGCAAACATTTTGAAAATTTATTAATATCAAGATACTGGAATATTATATTTGATACAAACTTTGTAAATTGTATTTTTTTAAACCTACCAATTTTTTTTAAATCTGTGGAGAGGTACCAGTCTCCACAGATTAAAAAAAAATATTAAGCGAATAATAAAACCTATTTTCAATTCCGTAGATCTCTGCAACCTATAGGCTGCGTTTATATAAATCGGCAGCACCGACTGACACTTTTCTTTTCAATACTTTTTCCATTGTTATAAATTCGTTGTTTTTCTAATCAGACACCCAGCTAGACCACAAAAAAACAACACATTCATATTTTCGATTATTGTACATTTTCGTAGTTATTTATTTATTATTCATTCAATCTTTCTAACACTAAACATTATTGTAATAACAATGACACTATATAATCGTTTATTTTATTCTAGTAGTTTTGTTTTATTATTTATGCAACAACAAATATTTCCGTTTTTAGTATAGTTACACGAGAAAACAAGAAACTAAATACAAAACAATAAAAAATCACAACAATTTGAACTATTGTTTACAAACACACTCACACACGGACACACATCTATCAGACAAGCACTTATTTCATTTCATTAGCCCCCAGACCTAATCACAAATTCTGACGTCGTAACTTTTCGGCTATGGCAGCCACCACAGCCGCCCCTTTGCCGCTACCATCATCGGCCAACATATACTTGGTGGTCTTATCTTTGGTCCAGAGTGCGGTATAATCAATTATCCACTGTCGCAGACGGGGATGATGTTTGTAGACCGAGCCATCAATGGCAATGGTAATGTTATCGCCCTCCTCGGGTGACATGCCGTTCAACAGCACCGATGTGTTGAGGGCCACAAGTTGGGCAGCCCGTTTCGATATTAAACCACAAACATAACGTATTACCTGCAGATCATCTGCCCCGATTTCCGAGGCATTGAATTTCTTTCGCAAAATATTTTCAACATTTTCCCAACCGTTGCGTAGGGTGTCATGTTCAATGACGGAGACATTGTCCGAGCCAAATGTCCATGGTTGGGGTAAATCATCAGCTGCCACTTGGGGTAGGAACAGTTGTTCGCTGTGTAGCTTCGCCAAAATGCAACGGCATAGTTCACCTAAATATTTGCCGGATATGTATTTTTCAAAGGTAAAGGAATTCTTGAGCAGCGAACCCTCATCCACTTGACGATCGTAATCGGTTTTGATGAAATCCAAAACACCGTTATCGCCAAAGGCACCCCATTCCACATCGACAACAACATGACGTTCGCCATGGCGTTCCTGTTCCCAGTGTAGGACACGTGAGCTGCGTTCCATATAGCAACCATTAGAGCCGGTACCCAACACAATGCCTATGCGGGTGTTTTTATCCATAATGGCGCCATGCATTAGGGTACCGGTGGTATCATTCAGTATGGCCACAATTTCTATATTATTTCGATTGTATTTCTTTAGGAACTTTCTCAAGATTAGCACGGCGTCTTGACCCACCACTGAAGGGCAATTGAAGGACTTTGTCCATGTCACCAGAACACCCGAATCGAGAGCACTCTGCCTCATGGGAAATGAGAATGTAAAACCCATCGAGTAGATACGATCTTCGTCCAGCTCCTGATCCCGCGCAAATTGATCTACACACTGGGCCAAATAATCGAACAAAACATCACCGTCTCCAATGCGCAAATTCTCCGGCAGCGGATAGTACTGTACAATTTCATCCAATACCTGACCCTGTTCCAAGGTCATTAGGAGAACACGTAAATTTGTGCCACCCAGGTCCATGGCCAAGTAGGTACCACTCTCAGTGCCATCGGGCAGCTCGGGTATATAGGTATTCTCCATTTGCAGCGAAGAGGGTTGCATTTTCAGAGCCAAATCCATTTCCTCCCTGAACACCTGGCGTATACGTTCCAACGCATCGTCCGTCAGATGGAGACCGTTCAGCAACGCCTCAATGCGTTGTTGTTTTTCCGGGTCGCATAATTGCAGTTGCTCGATTTGGTACATTTGAAAGACTTCACGCTCACGCACGCACTCGCTCACTCACAGAGTCGTTGTTTTGTTTACAATTTCACGAATTGTCGGATCGAACGATGGCTGGCTTTTCTACAAAGTTTTAGATCTTTGGAGGGCCAATAAATGACTGACTGAATGGCCGACTAACAACGGTCTGTCTCAAAGATCAGCGAACAACAACGATCTTAGCGCACGGCTGACTGAGTTATGACCAGCGGAATCAAAACTGAGATGAAAACAAGCAGTCACTTTGTTGAGTCAGTCACTTAAGAATTTCGTTGCGACAACTGGCAAGATTAAAACGCGACTACGGCGACGACATGAAATTATGATTTGAATATTGTAACGTTGTCGCTGTCGTTGTCGGTGTCACACCATTAACGCTGATGTCGACGTTGTTGCTGTCGCTGTCACTATCGTCGTCGTCGTTGCTGTTTTGTTGGCTAGTTGGTTGGTTGCTGAGCTGGTGGGTTGTGTCGTAGCCGACGTCGTAGCTCATAATGCGGATGTTATTTACAAATGGGGTAGTGTTTGTTTTCAGTTTTGGTTTTTGTTTCGTTTCTTCGTTGTTGTTTATTTATTTCGTTGTTTTTTTTTCTGTCGTGGCTGTTGCTTTCGTTTTGAGGGGCTCGCTCTTGGATATGTGTGTGATTGTTTGTTTTTTAGTGTTAGGGGCTCTCACATGTCGCTACACAAAGAATTGCAGTAATGGTTGGTGAGTTAGTATGTTAGGGTAAAGCAACAGTTGTTATATGCGAGGTCCATCTAAGTACCAATTGGGGTTGGGTGAGAAGGTCTAAACAAAGAATTGCAGTAATGGTTGGTGAGTTAGTATGTTAGGGTAAAGCAACAGTTGTTATATGCGAGGTCCATCTAAGTACCAATTGGGGTTGGGTGAGAAGGTCTAAACAGAAAATAGAACTTCTGTATGTTTGGTTTTACCTAAAATATTAACTTGTGTTAATGGAGAGGAAGAAAATGATGATTGACCGGCATAGGCGGCCAATAAACATTGACTTCCATAGGAGTGGTGGCTTAAGTTTAGTTTTGGGGGCATTTGCGGGTCGTTTTGAAATTTTCGGGGTCTTGATAACAACGGTATACTTTTTGACGGAGATATGGGCCTCCAATGTTCCGTTGGGACTCTTGTTTTTTCTTACGATTTTTAAAAATTACTGAGACAATGTGGGCATCAATGTTTGATATCCATAGCGTTTGAAATCCTGATTACACAAACACTATACAAAATAAAATGAAATGTGACCGCGTAGCCGGAGTTGCCACCTGTCCATAGAAGAAAGCCTTAAATCCCGGACGAAGGCCTTCTTCCCGCAAACACTATTCTAATTAAAAGGAGATTCGGTCGCGTAGCCTTAGTTTCCAGAAAGTCTGAAAAAAGGCACTGGAGGCCGGCTACACACAAACACGCATACTGATTTTCAGAATTGAATGGTCCCGCGGAATTTTGGAGATGGATATCTCAGAAAGTATGGATTTATTTGATGAGTATATTATATTTTTGTAATTAGGGCTTCAAACGCTTTAAACTGATACCCACATTGCCTTAATAAATTTTAAAAAGCAGTGAGCGGAGCAGTATAGTCGGACGTGGCCGACCATACGATACCCTACACAACTACCACGGAACTCTAACTTTCTGCGGATGTTTATTCCCAGCCTGGGCAATATTTCGTTATATTTGCTCAATCTAGCCCAATTAGAGATCAACAGCACCTCTTGATTACACTCACATATTTTCCGAATATTCATATTCAGTACAGCCATTATAATTAATTGTTCAGATTCCCTTCGGCCTGTTATTGACATCAAATCGAAAAAACACAAAAATTAAGTATTCGGTCCACTTCATCCCAATATTATAATCTGATCATCACCGAAAATTATAGGCGTTGTCTTTGACCATAACTGGAACCTCATGCAACATTTAAAAGCGGTCAGTGTTATATTTCCGCCCTCTGTTGTGGTAATGGGTTACTAAATAATATCGGAATACGTAGAAACCTCTGAATATTTATTTGCAACTCTCACATCCGAGTTCATACGATAATATAAAAAATGTGTTTGGACCATAATTGCGGCCTCTGGAGCGACCAGAAAAACCGACAAAAATTTAGTATTTAATATTACCGATCTTTACCAAAAACAATAGGGGACTTCATTGGCCAGAACCCATCCTATATGCAAAATTTCGTGAAGATTGGTCCATAACTGTGGCCTCTATCGTGTTTACAAATTATAATGGACAGTCGGACGGATTTGATCGACTCAGCTAGTCGAGATATGACGATCGGTATACTTAAAGGTGGGTCTAGAACCAATATTTCGCGGCGTTACAAACTTTTGGGTATAATTATGTGAAAATACAAGGGTCCCAACAGAACTTTGGAGGCCCATATTTCCGGACTGCCCTAAACTAAACTTGATACATAACGGTATCCTTCAAAATATTCAGTATTTTGGGGAAAATTGAAAACGTTTTTTAATCGAATTGGATGGAATTTTGTATTTTCGGTTTTGAGTGAGAACAAATTTTTCTACCAAAATTGTTAAATAATGGTCTGATTATTTGGAATAGCACCAAATAACTGTATCTCAAATATTCTGGAATTTAGGCACGATTTTCTTCCTACTACTATATAACTGTACTGCACTACTATATAACAGCACTTCCCAAATGTTGGCATTTTGAGCAGTATATCATATCCATATTGGTTCACTCTTTCGGGTATACCCCATAAAATTTATAATGTAGTATTTTGGATAATGTAGTATTTGGATAGACGATCTGCCTCATTCTTGTTCTTCTTCGAAGGCCCAAGCTTCATTTTCCTCTATGTGACATTACTATGAAGTTTCATACTTTTGGAGGACAAAATATATTTTTGTCGAAAATCCAAGCTTTTTCATATCCACAAATGTCCAGTTTAATTATACCCTCAGCCTTATGGCTAATGAGATTAAATACACTTTGATACAGTGAAGGCGTACCTCATCGCAAAATTGGTGTTAGAACCCATGTTTCTTTATACCAAATTAGTTTCAGATTTCGTGTAAATCGAAAGATATATAGAGACTTTGGATGAACATATATATGTTAGCTGTATCTAAATCTGAAATTTTTCAATAACACACATCACTCAAGACTTTTCATATCCACCAAATCACGTGCAAATCAGTATATAATTATACCCTAAAATGATAAAATAAAATGTACCTCATCGAAAAATTGGTGTTTTCAGAAACTTAGCACACACCGTTCTATATTTAATTCAGATTTTTCGTGCAAATCGAAAGATATATAGAGACTTTGGTACACCATTTACATTAAATCGGATGAAAATATATATGGGATATATATCTAAATCTGAACCGATATTCTCGCAACTTAACTCAAATCATTCTAGGCTTAATACAGTACGACATGCCAAATTTCGTGGATATCGAAATATATATAGGGGCTTTGGTACACCATTTACACAAAATCGGACGAAAATATATATGAGAGCTATATCTAAATCTGAACCGAGCAAATAAATGAGCTATGCCAAATTTCATACATTTCGGATTATAAATGCGATCTGTACTTTGTTTACAATTTAACATGAACAGACAGACGGACATCGACTTAAAAAGTGATTCTATGCATATTCTCAAAAGGAACCATGCGTCTATATGGTTTCATACAAACATATGCACAAAAACATAATAATCTGTCCTTGGCTTTTTAAGCTGACACTTTTTATTTATGTGGTACAATGATGCATTTGCGTTCATTTTATTTTAATAATTTACCAAAGACCTTACGTTGCCAGATTGGCTGTAAGCTCTTCTGGTATATAAAGTGATGTTGGGTATCATATAGTCGGTCCCGCCCCAGTTGTCCATGTATTATATTGTACAGGGTTTTAAATTCCAATTTGTAGTGTAGGGCATAAAAACTGTCCATAACTTCCATATCTGATTTAATGGTGAGCTGAAACTTGATTATGCTTCGCAATGACCTTACCAACGATAGCTCTCGCACTCTATTATTTTTCTTCTTTCTCTCTATCAGTTGGAGAATCTAATCAAATGTAAATGTTCGGTTGTTTGATAACTAAGACGCTTATCAATGCTTGCAACATACAAACCATACACATACATGTAAAACCTAAGTCAATAAATGGGTCAACAACATTTGAAATATTTGTCAATAAGCGAAGTTCAATGTTGGGCAAAACAAAGTTAAATGGAAGTCACTTTTATACATCTAAAACGATTATTTTTTTAAAAGACAATTGGGTACCCTACAGCTATTCAGATCATACACGTGATCAATGTGCTTTAATGTTTCTTATTACTATTATTTTAACCTATATATCCAAGTTCTCCTTAGGGTTCCCTAAAAATCACTTTCCACTGTTATTGTTTATGAAAAAACTACAAACATTTATTATTGTTTATAGAAAAAACTACAAAAAATTAGCATGAGAATTTCTTTTTTCCCCTCTCTTTGAAATTCAAATACAATAAACAATAGCAAAAAAAAACACTCTTTAATTTGCCAAAACCGAAAAATAAACAGATACAAACAATAACGAAAACAGAAAAGAATAAAAACAAAGAAACACGACTTCGGGTTTGTTATTACACGTGATAAGCTGTTCTCCTCATAAATAGCTTAATTTCAGCTAAATCGCGCGCTCTGTCGTGTCTGGTGTCTGGCCATTTAATTTTTTTGTTTTAATCTTGAAAATAACCACTTCTTGGTGTTGGCATTCAATTGACAAAGTCAAAGTACGTGAAAGCGACATAGACGAAGATTTGAATCAACGAAATCGGGGGAATTTTGTGAAGAATTGTTGCTGTTTTTATTATTTTGAGTGGCTTTCTCGGCATGTGGCCAATTAATGTCTAGTCTAATTTGTTAGATAATAAAAAAACAACCTATTGTTGAAGATTAGCGAAAGGTGATGCCACACTGACTTGGGTATAATGTCCAAGAAGATCAATATACTTGTGCATGATCGCAAACGTAATTCCCGATTAAAAGGCTAGTATGCTAGTATAGACGATGAAATTTCAAATCCAACTTATTGGAAAAATCCGCTGTTATCGACCAGGTTTTGTACACATTGTGATTGGAAAATATGACATTAAGGTCAAAATTCTGATAATAGGGAAATCTAGTAATTCTGCGAAAAAAAATAAATAAATAAATAAAACCAGTGAGCGGAGCAGTATAGTCGGACGGGGCCGACCATATAATACCCTAATGATACCCTACACAACTTCCTAGAAAATCTCACTTTGTGTGATTCTATATTCTGAGTCTGGCCAATATTTCGCGATATTTGCACCCTCTTGACTGACTAGAGGTCAACAAATATTACTAATATTCAGTACAGTCCTTCTAATTATTTATCCAGATTCCCTTCACCGTGGGTTGTGCGATGATGTTCAGCCTTCAATTGTGGCCTATATATTGACTAGAAAAAAAACAAAAAATTTAGTTTTCGGTCCACCTCATTCCAATATTAATATCTGATCATCACCGAAAATTATAGGCGATATCCTTGACCTCGTGGAAAATTTCAAAGCGATCCGCGCTGTATTTCCGCCTCTAGTGTGGTAATGTGTTACTAAATAATATCTGAGTACGTAAGCACCTGTAAATATTTAAATGTAACTCCCACATCCGAGTACATACGACAATATAATGGGTGTCAATTTAAAGGTCAACCACTCCTCTTGGATATACTATCAACTTCTCGGCTCTATGTCATTCAGGAGTAAATATATACGCTATAGAATACAAATTTTGTCATTTTTCACAAAAAAGTAAGGATCCATTTGACCCCCGAATTATTGACCGATCTTTATCAAAAAAGGGATGCTTATTCTTTGGCCCGATCCCCTTCTCCATGCAAAAATTCGCGGTGTTTGGGCCATAATTGCAGCCTCTGGAGCGACCAGAAAAACCGACAAAAATAAAGTTTTTGGTCTATTTTATCCCCTAAATATTAACCGATCTTTTCCAAAAACAATAGGGGTCTTCATTGGCCAGAACCCATTCTACATGCTAAATTTCGTGAAGATTGGTCCATACTGTGGCCGGTATCGTGTTTACAATTTATAATGGACAGACGGTAGGACACACATGTCTAGATCGACTCAGCTAGTCGAGATATGACGATCGGTATACTTAAAGGTGGGTCTAGGATCAATACTTCGCGGCGTTACAAACTTTTGGGGCTGCACAAAGCTATAATACCCTGACAACATAGTTGTGTTGGGTATAATAAAAATCTTATACACTACACAAATACCCCAAACGTATGTTACACCACGAAATATTGATCCTAGGCTTACCTTTGAAATTGCGTGAAAGTATAAAAAATCTTCATAAATCATTAAAGGCGCAAACATTTTTAGAAAATGCGGGTAAAGCCTTCAAAATACTGAAAATTGGTCGCAACTTTCAATGGGCGTTATGTCAAAACTTGGACCTCAATAATCCTTTTCTGTGCAGACGTATGTCAGCCACTAAAACACCGAAATACCAATGCCTTTGCCTTTAGCTGGCTTGTTACAGAACGGTTGTTCCATAAGCCGAGCTTAATAAAGATTTCCAAGCGCGTCGGTCTTGTGCGCAAGTCCACCAATTTGGAAGACCACGTTCCAAGGCGTTCTTTTCTACTTGGTCTTTCCATCTAATTCGTGGCCTTCCCCTTCTACGGGAACCATCAGTAGGCTCGTTTTTATATGCCTTTTGAACTGGGGCATTTTCATTCATCCGCACAACATGGCCTAGCCACAGTAGTCGCTGCAGCTCAATACGACTGACTATGTCGATGTCCGCGTATAAATTGTAAAACTCATGTTTCATTCGACGCCGATATTCACCGTCGACGCAGATCGCCACGTAGATCTTTCGGAGAATTTTTCTCTCAAACACCCCAAGAGCTGCCTCATCTGCTTGCGCAAGTACCCATGCTTCTGATCCATATAATAGCACGGGTAGTATCAGCGTCTTGTAAAGTGTGGGTTTGGTCTGGCGGGAGGTGGCATTGTTTCTAAACTGCTTACCAATGTAGAGTAAAGAAAATGCGTAAAAAACTAAAAAGTATCGAAAAATGGGCTGGACCCTAATAAGGGGGCTATGTCAATACATGGAACTTTTACACCTTTATATGGACACTACATCAAAACATGCTTCTATAATGATAATTTTCTGCTTATGAGAATATCAGCATTTTAGTCCCTAAAATGCTACAGGAAATGAGATAGACCCATATATAAATTTGAGGATATGCATATAATCACTTTCTAAGTCGAATTATGTCTGCTCGTCCGTCAGCCTGCCCATGTATTATTGTAAACAAGGTACAGGTACGATTTATGATCCGAATAACATGAAATTTATATTATCGTCCAATTTTGGAAATTGTACCAGATTGAGTTTAAAATTTCATTATAAAGTTGTGTCCGAATCGGTTTAGATATAGATATAGGTTCAATATATTTTTTGTCTGATTTGATGTAAATAATATACCAAACTTCAAGCTTTGTCCGATTTATATTAAATTCGGCATACCGAACAGTATTTTGAGTATCCATTTGAGTATCAATGGCATCCACCATTTGGTATGGGACTAAAAAATATATGTGAGCTATATTTAAATCTGAATGGATTTCAAACTTAACAAAAATCATTCCAGACTAAATTTCACACCCACAATTTTGTGAATATAGAACAAACGTAGCCTCCTCGGTGTACCATTAAAATAAAATCGAAAGAAAATATGCATTGGGGCTACATCTAAATCTGAATCATTTCTATGCAAAATTTTGTCTCAATCCGACAACTATTGGCAGTATGGTCAACCATTTACATAAAATCAGATGAAACTATATATGGGAGATATATCCAAATCTTAACCGATTTCAACCAAACTTCACACACATCAATCAGGACCTAATTCAGTACCCTGTGAAAATGTTTACGTCAATCCGACAAATATTAGCAGTATGGTGCTCCATTTACATAAAATTGGACGAGAATTTATATGGGAGCTATATCTATTCTGAACCGATTTTCTCCAATTTTAATAGGGTTAGTCCTTGGGCCAAATAAGTGATCTGTGCAAAATTTCTTCCAAATCGGACGAAACTATATATGGGAGATATATCTAAATCTGAACCGATTTTCTGCAACTTTAATAGGGTTAGTCCTTGAGCCAAATAAGTGATCTGTGCAAAATTTCATCAAAATGTATAAATGGACTCAGAAAGTGATTCTATCCATATCCTAAAAAGGAACCATGGGTCTATTTCGACATGCACAAAGACATAAAACCCTGTTCCAAAGTGCGGTGAAGGGTATAAAAAGTGTCAGTCGATGTTGCCCCAGCATATGGTTTGCTGTGATTTACGGAATTACTGGGTCCTATCTTAGACCACCATCTAGGTTTGGTAAACACATTACAATTTCCAAAGTTTGGATCAAATTGGACATTCCATTCGTTTGATATTGAATTAAGAAATTTTCAAAGACATCCCAACTTTGGACATAATCTAGCTCATATCGGACATTGCATTCGCTTGTTATTGAATTAATAAATTTTCAAAATTTTGATACTTTTTGTCGGAGGTACCAGAAGGAATGGACCGATATTCCCCAACTTCGAACATTTATGTTTGGAAGAAGTATTACGATGTGCAAAGTTTGGATGAAAACAGTTACACCCTGCAAGAGTTATCCAGGTGTACGGACATATATAAATCCACTCCAAATTATCTAAAACAGATTTGGTCCAAAGAGACATGGGGTATAAAACCAATATTTCGATAAATCAAATTTTTACCGTATCAAAGTATATAAAACCTCATTAGCCATATGAGTTTCGATTAAATCGGTCAGATTTAGATGTATACCCCTATATATTTCTTCGTCCAATTTTCGGCTGTTCGATTAAGACCAAATTTTTCACATCGTTCCAAGTTGACCCTATACATTAAGTTTTGTTTGAATTTATTCATATCCGATTCTTATGCAAAGTTTGTCCGATTGAAATGAAATTCGGACAGCGCACTGTACTGCAGCATACCGAATGGCGTGTGTCAAGTTCGCATTAAGAGGACCCCCCATTCTTCGAATCTACACTAATTCAAGAATGTCCCTACAAAATTTCAAGTTAAAATTTTAAGAACTCTTGAAGATATAGCCGATTTATTGTGTCAGCATCGAGTGACGGCTAAAGGGCTTCTCAAACTTTAAACGCGTTTTTATCCTTTGCGAATGGCGGGCACGATAACTTAAAAACTAATAACCCAATCGATTCGAAATTTTTACACGTATCTCTGTGTGTGTATAGCTATCGTATGAACTAGGATAAAGCCAATCGGTGAAGATCTTCCTTATTTTTTAACGTTTGTGGTCAAAAATCCCTTAAATCGATTAAGCTTGATTTCATATAAATTTTACACCAGACGCTAATTAATGTTAAAAGCACTGCTATTTTTTGCAGTCTTTAAAAGTTTTACTCACATTTTCTAACCGAAGAGGCTAAAATTTGACATTTCTGCTAATTGGAGAAAATTTTGCAGAAAAGTCTCATTATAGGTCCATGTTTTGACATATGTCCTATATACCAATATTAAGTATTTGACTGAAATATTTTGACCTTGATATACAAATCACACCCTGTTTTAGAGATATCGATGGTCATTGTTGCAAAAAATTGACTAATACTAATAGTTTTTAGTTTAGAACCCAAAATGCGAAATTGCAGGCACATGGATAGAGAAATGTGCCCAACATTTCCAAAATATCTGCTATATGGTTATATGGGGCTATACGAAAACGTGGGCGAGTATTTCCAATTTGCAATACCAAATCCAGAGACGGATAGGCATGGCTAAATCGACATTGAATTTTATTCTGATCAAGAAATTGTATACTTATACTCTATTATTTCGAGGTTTTGCAAACGGAATGACAAGTTTCATATACACTCCACCTTATGGCTGAGTGTATACAAATCCTAATGACTTGGTATAGCGTATCCGTAAACAATATATATTTAATTCATACAACAACGTTTTTGTATTTTTTTTTTTTTTTTTGTGGAATTCTGACGTATTCTTGTTTTTACACTTGCCATGAATGGTCAACTATCGGTGAAAACAATCTAATCACAATTAATTTATACTACACAGCACTAAAGCATTAATAATGCATTATTTGACTTTGCATTTATAGCTGAGATTTGGATTTTGCTATTGTTATTATTTTCACTTTGATTTTTTCAAAACACAACAGGTGCGCTATATTTGATATATGAAAACACTACCAAAGGGGTATTTACTAAATAATTATCGCGTGCTATTTTATAGCATGTTTAACTACCAGGGAACCTTTATAGTTGCTATAACTGTCTAAACATACATCGGAAAATGTGAAGTTGAAGGCACGTTATTTCATCCTTTTTATACCAAAAGAATTTTTATTTATTCGGGGTTTGAAATGAATATCTATATTCTAATATCGGTCCTTTGATTGTAGCATTCACAATGGGTCTGTGTTGCACTAAGCATTTTTCCTCTGTCAGCAAAATTATTACATATGTCAATTATTATTGTTTTTTGTTTGTGTTTTTCGGGAGGCTCGTAATAATTATTCGCTGTTTGCCTAATGGAAAATATTTTGTTGTTGTTGTTGATGTTGAGGCCATTGTTCCCAATAGAATCAATAACAATTAATTTATTTTTTGTGTACTGCTAATGGTTCATATCAATAGTTGCCCAAAAAAAATATTTTTTGTGGCCATGAAGAGGTTGAATTCGTATATTTCCTCAATATCAGGGTTAATTGATAAATTGTTTGAATTAAATGCTACGAATTGACTGATTACATAATAATAAATCAATTTTGAAAAATTTCGGTTAAAGACAGTGGAACACAATTTGCAAGAATTTCTACACTATATAAAAAAGTACTAAATGTTACTTGATGTTGTACCAACGACGTAGCCAGAGGGGCCCTGGGACTCGGTACTTTCGGTTTTCCGAGAGAATATTTGAGATGAAGTGTACTTCCGATCACATAATCTTGAAAAAATAGTGGGAGACCCCATGAAGTATACATTTTATTGTTCACAATAAAATTTTATATCGATATAGGCATATCCGTCCGTCGGTTTAAATCACGATACTAATTGGAATATTTATGACAGAGCTTTGACATTTTGCACACACATTCCTAGGATTTTGATATTGCATTTCGGCATAGCCCCATATAACTGAACCGCTTTCAAACCCCTTTTTAAATTTTATTTGGTGCATTTTCCCACTTAAGGGAACCCCCCCACTCTTCATTTTTTATTTTTAAGATTTTAAATGGGCTGGTAAATGAATACCAATGGTTGTTAAGGTTTGTAATCTTTGCACATATGTATTTGATGATTTAAAAAGGAAGAAAAATAATTTACAAAAAATTGTTGTTGTTGTCTTTTGTGATCAAAGAAAAGTCCTTATTTTTGATGGCGGGCATGATAACTCCTCACTGGAACATCGGAATCCGAAAATTCCAACGGTGTTAGAAGGTGTACATGTCTGGCTCTCGTATGAACTAGGATTATTGACTTCGCTCTAAAATTGACAAAATGGCGGTCCTTTGAAAAAATATTTTTGGAAAATCGCCGATTTTTGACCTAAAACCAAGTCAAAAAATGAGGAAGATGTTCACCGATTGGCTTTAACCTAGTTCATACGATAGCTATACACTCCCAGAGAAACGTGTCAAAATTTGGAACCGATTGGATTATTAGTTTTTGAGTTATCGTGCCCGCCATTCGTAAAAGAGAAAAACGCGTTTAAAGTATGAGAAGCCCTTTAGCCGTCACTTGATGCTGACACAATAAATCGGCTATATCTTCAAGGGTTATTGAGAATTAGTGTAGATTCGAATTATATCAAAAAAAAAAATCCCCTAAAGTTGCTATAATTTAGCATTACGGGTTCATGGAGACTCGTATACGTCGGTGAAGATATATAGGATATATAGGATGAAGAAAATATAGGCAGAAAAACAATACAAACATACCGACCACCAACTACCAACTACCCCAAAATACTCGGGGTCACATTCGACAGCATGTTCAAATCGTCCGCGCAAACCACAGCTATCTGGGATAAGTTGAAAAGTAGGAACAAGTTCCACAAATCGCTTGCCGGCAGCATTTGGGGCGCAGATAAGAAAACCTTGTATTCAGACCTGTCAGAATGCCGCCCTGAGGACAACGACAGGTTGCCTCCTCATGACACCAGTGGACCATCTTCATGAGGAGGCGAAGATCCTTCCCGTACGTCAGCATAGCAATATGCTTTCGTTGCAGTACCTGCTTGGGTGTTTCAGGGACGATAATCCCAACCATCATATGGTGGATAGGACTCCCCCACCCATGCGTGTCAGGAAGGATCCGTTTGATCTAGAGAGAGAGAGGTCCAACGATACAAAAGGGAGCCTCTAGATTAAGTTGCCTATCGAGCAGGTCTGAATGGCATTCATACAGATGCAGTGGCCACAGCGCTGAACGGTTACAAAGTGAATGCCGTCCTCGGAGCTCACCCTCCACCCATAGCAGCTGAAGAACGTCAGCTGCCCAGACAAACCAGAGTAGTTTTGGCCCAGTTACGTTCTGGATGGTGCAGTCGGCTCAATTTGTATTGGGCACGGATTGATGACCAGGTGCAAGATGTCTGCCCAGCATGTGGTACAGGTCCTCATACCACACTGCACTTATTCAATTGCCCAACCAAATCTACTCACCTCACTCCGGAAGATCTGTGGTTACAGCCAGTGGAGGTAGCTGCATTTCTAAATCTGGAGACAGAACTGGAGGAAACTTAAACAGGAAAATATACAATTCATATAAACTGCTACAACAACAGCAAATATAGCCGCCATTTACAAACCGAAGTGGCTGTGGTTAAGCAGTCCGGGCTCTTTTAGGGTGAAATAATAATTTTCAAAAATATTTGGAAATTATGACACAGCCCCGCATTAGGATCAAGGTATTTTACGATATTTTGGAGATTGAACCGCATTCACTGAAACGGCCGAAATTTGCCTTTCGCATTTTTGCTTGGTAAAAAATATATTTGTGGACCATTTTGTGATATATATAAATGTTCTCCGTACAAAAGCGCCTCCTCTATTTTCGGTACTTTGAAGTTATTCCTACCGAAGATGCTGTAATTTATCATTGCGAAACCATGAAGGTTGAAACTATCTTTCAACAGGATGTCCTCTTTAGATTCATATTTAATATAACACATTATAAATGTCTCGGACACTTTTTGTATTGTTTTAACTCCCTTTTCCCCATCAAAGTGACTTTATTTTAAAAATGTTGATTTAGGTCCATATTTTGACATAGCTACCACATAATGGACCCGCCATATGCTCGGCCTATTGAAGCTTTATACCTCATTTTCTCAATGAAGTAGCTTCAGTATAGGTCGATGTTTTTACATACAAACATACACATACAACATACACTGGTCCCGTTTAATGGGTAAAATCGCCGTGAAACATATTTTTGGACCACAGTACAGAAGTTAATGGAAAAATTTGAACTCTTGTCTTTCTAGATTATTTTCTTGAATTGCAAGAATGTAATCCCAAATAACACCTGGACTGATAGAGTCATCCACCTTTTTGGTGCCTTTATGATTCGAGGGTTTATTGGACTTTACTTTTTTGAAAATAAGGTTGGATCAATAGTTAAGATAAATGGACGGCCTTTGTCATCTTACGGGAAAAGTTTACGGTTACTGTTATCCTTAAAATGATCACCGATCCCGAGGGGACCCCCATTCTCGATTTAACATTTTTATGATATTCAACCGGCTGGCAAAAGGACGTCCATTACATTTAAAGGATATTTAAAATTAATTGACATTATTTTGTAGTTGTTTTTTTTTTGTAATTGTAATGATTTCCGATTCGGGTATGATTTCCTATCACTGGAACGTCAGATTCCAACAGCATTCGAAAGAGTACTTGTCTGGCTCTGGTATGAACAAGGATTGTTAACCTCGCACAAAAATGAACCAAATGGAGTTATGGTGCCCGCCGTTTGAAAAACATTGTTTCAAAACGTTTTTAAAGTTCGAGAATCACTTCTGTCATCGTTTGATGCTGACAAGAGTTGTTGAGATTTTCACATAACGTATTTAAAGGTACATTTTTGAATTAGTGTCGGTTCGAAATAAATAGAAAACCAAAATAAATTTATTTAAACCGAGAATGCGGGATCCCATTAACATAATCTTTCTTGTAGGCCACGTGAGTGATAGGATTTACACCAATAGCCTAGCGTCGATTTAAGACCTCATATATAAAATTTGTGAGGCTTTCGAGGGCGTATGGCAGCCACTGTACGATTGATATATGTAAAATATGATAAAAGCAATATAGGCCTGTAATCGTGCTTGTGGTGACTCTTTGAAAGATGTTTTTAGCATTTGTTTTGCATTATAAACGACATACCATAGCTCCTTAATTTTAAATGAAAATTCGATTATTTACCTCATGTAAGGGTTCCGATCAATTTTAATACGTTTTCTAATCAAGCTCTCAACTCATTACTAGAGATGTATTTATACCCTTCACCACACTGTGGTACAGGGTATTATGTCTTTGTGCATATGTTTGTAACAGGCAAAAGGAAACGAGATAGACACATGGTTCCTTTTGAGAATATGCATCGAATCACTTTTTAAGTCGATTTATGCATTTCCGTCCGTCCGTCTGTAGATGTTAAATTGTAAACAAAGTACAGGTCGCATTTATGATCCGAATTGGATGAAATTTGGCATAGGTCACTTATTTGGCCCAAGGACGAACCCTATTGAAATTGCGAAAAATCGGTTCAGATATAGCTCCCATATATATTTTCGTCCGATTTAATGTAAATGGTGTACCAAAGTGCCTATACATCTTTCGATTTGCACGAAATTTTTCACAGCGTACTGAATTAGGTCTAGAGTAATGTGTGCAAAGTTTCGTGAAAATCGGTTCTGATTTAGATATAGCTCCCATATATATCTTCGTCCGATATAAGGTGAATGGTGTACCAAAGTTGCTATATATCTTTCGATTTGGACGAAATTTGGCATAGCGTACTGAATTAAATCTAGAATGATGTGTGTTAAGTTTCATGAAAATCGGTCTAGATTTAGATATAGCTCCTATATATATATATATATATAAATATTTTTATCCGATTTAATGTAAATGGTGTACCAAAGTCCCTATATATAATTCGATTTGCACGAAATTTGACACAGCGTAATGCATTAGGTCTAGAATGATGTGTGTTAAGTTTCGAGAAAATCGGTCCAGATTTAGATATAGCTCCTATATATATTTTGTCCGATTTAATGTAAATGGTGTACCAAAGTCCCTATATATAATTAGATTTGCAACAAAATTTGGCATAGCGTAATTAGTTAGGTCTAGAATGATATGTACAAAGTTTCCTGAAAATCGGTCCAGATTTAGATATAGCTCTCATATATATTTTCGTCCGATGTTATATAAATGGTGTACCAGAGTCCCTATATATCTTTCGATTTGCACGAAATTTGACACAGCGAAATGAATTAGGTTTAGAATGATGTGTGTTAAGTTTGCAGAAAATCGTCCAGATTTAGATATATCTCCTATATATTTTTGTCCGATTTAATGAAAATGGTGTACGAAAGTCCCTATATATAATTCGATTTGCACACAATTTGGCATAGCGTAATGAATTAGGTCTAGAATGAGGTGTGTTAAGTTTCCTGAAAATCGGTCCAGATATAGATATAGCTCACATACATAATTTCGTCCGACAGATAAATGGTTCACCCAAGACCCCAAGGTAGGCCGATTGACAAAAAATTTGGCACAACGTACTGAAGTTAATATAACTTATCTTGAAGCAACCCTGTATCTGACCAAATGAAAAATTTAATATACGTTGCGAGATGACATGTTAATGGATCCATTTTCATGTTAATGGTCCTTCAAAAATTCGACGTCTGTTAGGATTCATCTGTTGAATATACCCACAGTGGTGAAGGGTATCATATAGTCGGCCCCGTCCGACTTTACTACTTTCCTTACTGGTTTGAAAATCATTTATATTCACGACATATTCATATTGTACATCGCGAACTGTTGAACGTATTTTGGCTATTTCGAATGTTTTAATAAAAAATCGAACTTATCGTTTTAGTTTAACATATCTCACCAATATCCCACTTGAGAATCAATTATAATTTTAGATTAACTCCTTCGATGGTCATAAATAAAATCTCCATCATCAGACAATTTAATTGTATTATCTTCAACAACACTTTGCTAATGGCAATAATTAATTTTCTATACACCAACCTCAAATAATCAAAAAGCAACATCCTTATCATAGCTAAAGAGTTGTTTCATCGCCAAAGCAGATAATTGTCTCCTTTCGCATTGCCGCTTATCGAATTGCTAATACTAACGCCTTAGTCTCCATAACCTCCTCCTTCAGGTTTTTTGGTCAACTTCAAAGGCATCTTTTTTCGGTACACCATCGTGGAAATCGTACATTTTGCGAAAGAACATTAGACTGGTCAATTGGTCGTTTAGTCAGTCGTATTCACGGTATGTTAAAGTAAATAACCTACAATTTTCGGGCAGCAGTGTCGGTGGAGGCGGCGGCATCGTAATCACAGTTCTAATAACAAAACCAAAAACAACAGCGACGGAATCGTATTGCAATGTAATGCGATTCATTTCAATGATACACTTGTTCAACACTGCGGATCTGCTGCCTGGCCACATGTAAACGTAATTGCGGTGGGCGTAACACATATTCCACTATAGTGATGGAGGTTGTTGTTGCTGTTGATTTTACAACGACGTAGAGAATTCATTCATTTGCGCTGCATAAGTATGAATTCTAATGGCATTTTTGTGCGGATGTTTGTTGGCTAAGATATACAAAATAGGGTTGCCATTTATTAGTTTAATTTAATACAACCGCTTTGAAAATTCCCAAAATAGGGCAAGATCCTTATATGATCGATTGGAAAATACAGATAGAACCATTAAAATAACAAAAATTGGACGGATCCGATAGAACTCATTTTCAACTTCCAAACGTACAGGGAGTAATGCCAATGTAGGTTCAAAGCTTCAAAACTCTGTCTTAAACATTGTGAGCAGACTGACATGAGTAACCTTGGGCAGAGTTTTCCATTTATCATGAAGTTGGGAATAAAACACATTTTAACTGTGGCAATTCGGTAGATATTATTCTAAATACTAGGTAGGCACAAAATATTGAATTCTAGGTATAGTAAATACTTCCGCGAATTACTCCCACCTTTTTTAAACCATACATCACTGTTTCCGAAATGTGATCGTTGATTTAATACGTTTTTATATTTGGGCGCCCAAATTATATCAAATTTATTTTTATATTAAGTTGTGCAGGGAAGTGAAAGTGATTCCAATATCTCAAGATTCTATTAACCTTCTTAATTTTTAACCTTATTATATTTTTCGGTAGTTTAACATACCCTCTTTTTCACAGAAATTATATATATTTTTTAATTTTAAAGGCAATTTTGTTATGGATCAGGATTCGTCCGGATCATATTTATACCCTACACAACTATGTTGTCAGCTTTGTGCAGCCCCAAAAGTTTGTAACGCCGCGAAATATTGGTCCTAGACCCACCTTTAAGTATACCGATCGTCATATCTCGACTAGCTGAGTCGATCTAGACTTGTGTGTCCGTCCGTCCGTCCGTCCGTCTGTCCATTATACTTTGTAAACACGATACAGGCCACAGTTATGGACCAATCTTCACGAAATTTTGCATGTAGGATGGGTTCTGGCCAATGAAGACCCCTATTGTTTTTGGAAAAGATTGGTTAATATTTAGGGGATGAAATGGACCAAATACTTAATTTTTGTCCGCTTTTCTGGTCGCTCCAGAGGCCGCAATTACGGCCCAAACATCTCGAATTTTTACATGGCTAAGGGGATTGGGCCAAAGGATAAGCATGTCTGTTTTGATAGGGATTGGTCAATATTTAGCAGGTCAAATGAACCCTGACTTTTATGTGAAAAATTACAAAATTTGTATTCTATAGCGTATAGATTTACCTCTGAAGGATATAGACCCGAAATGTTATTGTTTATTATTTAGTAACCTACTGGAGGGCGGAAATATAGCGCTGATCGCTTTGAAATGTTCCATGAGGTTCCAGATATGGCCAAGGACAATGCTAAAATGTTAGGTGATGATCAGATAATAATTTTTCGGATAAGGTGGGCCGAGAACTTAATTATTGGTACTTTTCGAGTCGATCTATAGGCTTCAATGGGAATAAGAAGATCACAACACAAGGGAAGGGAATCTGGACAAGTAATTAGAAAGGCTGTACTGAACATTAGTGATAATTGTCGGCCTTTAGTTGGTCCAGATGGTTCAAATATCGCGAAATATTGCCCAAGCTCAGAATATAGATCCACAGAAAGTTAGTTTTTCGTGGAAGTTGTGTAGGGCATCATATGGTCGGCCCCGTCCGACTATGCTGTTCCGCTCACTGGTTTTTTGTTTATTAAATACCCTATACATTCAGTTTTTCTATAAAAAACAGTAGCCGCTGAATCCAGTCTATACCGTAAGACCAGCAGTTTTGTTAAAAGAATTAAAAAAAATTATTTTTCGGGGGTGAAAATAGTGACCCGTAAATGTCTTTTTAGGCAAATGCAACTACAAATTTACCAAGTTTGGATGAGAAATTGGAGTTTTTATAAAATCACTTGCTATTGCCTTGCGGAAACACTGTGAAAAGAAAAAGGAGCTTTAAGCATACATTTCTCAACATCGAATACGAATTTAAACAGAAATGACTAAAAGCACACAAATTTGAAGATGTTTTTAACAAAAACAACCAGAAGTGACTGGAAGACACTTTTGAATACCCTCCACCATATGAATGCTGACAGATACATGCAATGAAAATATAGAGAACATACCAAAAAGTATGCCTATATCTATAATTCTACACACCGATTTATGTAAACTATTATGTACACCTAATACAAATTTCAGCAATTTTTCATGGGGATTTTCCCAAAAAACCTGAAACCCCCCCAAAACGTGGACTGATACCGATAACGGACGGGGCCGACTATATGATACCCTTCACCATTTTTGGTACATACAAGAGATAAACATTTGTACAATATCCTATAGATGGAACAGATGTAATCAGGCGAAATTAAATGTCTAATCTACATAGATATTTGAATCAATTAAAAAAAGCTATATGTAAACATGGACCTAATTGAGCAACCGTTGCATTCTTTGATGCATCTTTAATACATATCATTCTAAACTCAATTAAATACCCTCTGCCAAATTTCGTGTTAATTGAAAAACATAGGCTCTTCGGTGCACCATTTACATATAATCGAAAGAAAATATATAAGACCTATATCTAAATATGAACCGATTTCAACAAACCTTAACACACATCATTCTTGATTCAATTGCATTCGCTATACAAAATTGTATCCCAATCGGACAAATATTAGGAGTTTGGAGCATCATTCATATAAAATTGGACGAAACTATATATGCGAGCTCTATTTAAATCTGAACCGATTTCAACGAAACTTCCAACACATCAACTCGACCTAATTCAGTACATTGTGCAAAAATTTGTCTCTATCGGACAAATATTGGGAGACGGACGGACGGACATGCATAAATCGACTCAGAAAGTGATTCTATGCATATTTTCGAAAGGAACAATGTGTCTACCTCGTTTCTTTTGTCTGCTACAAGCATATGCACAAGGACATAATACCCTGTACCACAGTATGGTGAAGGGTATAAATACAACTTAGAGATTATTAGGTTGATAAACGTTAGTAATTTCCGTACACTTATGGTACAAATCGTTAGAATCACATTCTTATAAGAATTTAACACATCAGCAATAACCCTAAGATAAAATGTCAGAATATCAGGTTTATTCTTACCAATATCAATGATACTAAATTTTGGAATGAATTTCCGAAATTACCTTTGTATTTGAACTCTAAATGCCAATAGCGATTACCATATGTTAGAATATCTTAAAAATATTCATTTTTTATGAAAAATACCCAAACATAATTTCATTTGTCTAACAAATTTGAAAATGGTAACCCTAATGGTGGCGGGGTGCCACAGCAGACATTAGTTACGTTTTATTTAGTCAGTAGAGGGGGTAATTTTAGCACATTGAATTGTTTATTGTCGAGGTGAAGAATAAATATATTTATATATAAATATGAAGAGTAGTTCTTAAGAATTTTTTACAGTTTGGACATCTATAAATAACAGTTTGGAGTGTGCTTTGAGCAGCGGGGTCAATGTATACCCCCACAAATAGATAGATAGCTAGTGATATGGCTAATTGTAGAATCAGATATAGCTTGAAATTGTTTTCGCTATTTTTTTGCTAGCTTCATCATTTATTTATTATGCAAAACAATTCGTGATGTTTAGCAGCGTATATGGAAAATACGGTTAATACGATTCTTATCTTACATGCAAGTAGCGTGGGATATTATTTGCTTTGCGGGTTTGTTATTTTTCGGTTTTAGTTTTGTTAAATAGGTTGGGAGTAAAATGCAATTCAATGAATATCTGATTAAATTCTGTGATTGGAAAATTTAGAAAAAAATGAAAATTACAAAAATTCCTGTTATAAAATGCAATAGTCCGTAGGAGGGAAATTTGTAATACCCCACATAAACTATTAGATCTATATATGCGACCTAGCCATACGATACAAATATACTAATGATTGGTATTATTGGCCTTTTTTCGATGTGGGAAATTTGTGGCCTAGTGGATGAGGATCTAACTTTAGTGCAAGGCTGAGTCAATCACATTTGATTGGAATGTTATCAGTGTCATCCGAAGAGAGCGAATAATATGTAGGTCAATTTTAAGTTATATGACCGATCACACACGGGATTGAGACTTATGAGTGAGCCGGATACTCAAGAAATTTTGTGGATTAGGTAACCAATGTGATGATATTATAACGAAATTTCATTCATGAAACGATATACAGAAAATAATTGAAATTGCTAGTGCTATTAATTTAAGGTATTTAAAATGCTTAGGCATAATTCTATATCGGGTGGACATTTGAATACATACACATACATACATACACACAGTATAGAAAGAAGCATATTATTGTCCTAAATCTAGGAGTATGTTGATTTAGAATTTTGTCCACAATCCATTGTTCCATTATACAGACGAAATGTCGAATACGCCTGTCATTTCAGAAATATCAAATTCTAGTTTGACTTCGCACATACAGGAAGTGATTACTGTTGGAGTGTAGGATTGGGGCCATGGATGTAGTTTTTGAAATTCATATTTATGGATATTAAAAGGTACTAAATATGGTACAAATTGGGTTTGGGTGAATCGACAAAGTTGGAATCCTGAAATTTAGAGTTAGGATCATTAAAGGAAATTTTGAAGATTCATACTAATTTGAACTGTGGGTTCAAAATCGTCAATCTCTGGAAATCTTGATGGAAAACGGAATATTTTAGATAAAGCTTTACCTGACCATTACTATTGATCCTAGGATGTCGGAAATGTTAATATAGATCCTTCTTACAGTACCACCAGATGTTCGGTGTTTTGCAGGATTTAGGTTGCTGCTGCAAGTATTTTAAAACGTTTTTATACCCTTCACCAGACTGTGGTACAGGGTATTATGTATTTGTGCATATGTTTGTAACAGGCAAAAGTAAACGAAATAGACACATGGTTCCTTTTGAGAATATACATAGAATCACTTTCTAAGTCGTCCGTCTGTCTGCCTGTCCATGTTAGATTGTAAACAAAGTACAGGTCGCATTTATCATCCGAATTGGATGAAATTTGGCACAGTTCACTTATTTGGTCCGAGGACGAACCCTGTTGAAATTGGGAAAATCGGTTCAGATTTAGATATAGCTCCCATATATATTTTCGTCCGATTTAATGTAAATGGTACACCAAAGTCCCTATATATAATTCGATTTGCACGAAATTTTGCACAGCCTAATGATTTAGGTCTAGAAAGATGTGTGTTAAGTTTCTTGAAAATCGGTTCAGATTTAGAAATAGCTTAAATGGTGTACCAAAGTCCCTATATATAATTCGATTTGCACGAAATTTGGCACAGCGTAATGAATTAAGTCTAGAGTGATGTTTGTTAAGTTTCGTGAAAATCTGTTTAGATTTGGATATAGCTCTAGAATGATGTGTTTTAAAATTTCTGAAATTTTCTTCAGATTTAGATATAGCTCATAGATATAGTTTCAATCGATTTTAAATAAAAGGTGCACAAAAGGCCGTTTGCTACAAAATTTTGAACAACGTACTGAATTTCATATTGCCTAACGTTTGACAAATTATGTAGGAATCGGTTCCCATTTAGATATATCTCCCATTTATAGTTTCGTCTGATTTTAGGTAAATGGTGCACCAAAGACCTAACATTAGGCCGATTGACACAACATTTTGCACAACATACTGAAGTTAATATATCCTAGCATATGGAAAGTTTTGTTGACATCGGTTCAAATTTGGATAGGGCTACCATATATGGGAAATTACAAAAATTTTTTAAAATTCCATTAAAAAAATTTAAATTTTTTTTTGCGAGCACATTTATGATTTTTGGTACATGGGTTAAGAAAAATATGCTGATTCGAAATCTGTTTGTGTTCACAAATTCGGATGCTGCGCACAAAAGTTATAGCGGTTTTAGACCTTGTATTTCAAATATAAATTAAATGAATTCCTATTTGTTGTGCATCGCGAATTTCTTGGCGCGAATTTCTTCACAATCCGATAAACACATTTGTTTTCTTTGTATACTTCTAAAATCGCATTGCAATATGGTTTAATAGTCGCGAAAAACAAATAAAAATGAAGACAACTGAAAATAAAGAAAGACAAAACTTTTTGTTTTGAATTTTCGATTTTTTAGTATGGTTAAGGGAATACGGTTTTGCCTTAATCTTCTAAAATATGCCACGCGTTCTTCTTCAAATTTTTTTAGATGATTGTTAAATATCGGTAGATTCACCTGATAAGAAATTCAACTTTAAAACTGACTAAATATATTGCACTTTCAATACATAAAAATGGTCAATATTGAAAAGAATGCAATTCACGTATTCGCGGAAATCAGTTGTTGCGCATGCGGTTTTCATATAGACCGAATCAATCTCTTCCAATAATTATGAATTTTTCCATGTTTCATTTAGCGGCTAAAGTGTGCCGTTTGATGCACTTTACTATGCAAAACCATAAAAATGGCTAAAAAATTACGCAAAGTGCATACGATTTTTATGCGCATCCGATTTCTGTAATCTCCTATGAAATACACAAAAGGGCACCTATTTTAAAAGGTTCGGTTAAGAACCGCGGATGTGCCTCCACAATCGATTTTGGATAAAATACGCATATTAATCGCGTATCGATATACTTTTGACCTTTTTTTCACACAGATTCGCGAATATGATAACACAAGAATGAATGTATGCGAAATCAATTCGAAGAAAAAAGCGATTATATACGCGAATTTATCAAAATAAGTTTTTGCAATTTTTCCCACATTCAAGGTACCTATATCCGCCGTTTTATTGAGCGGAATTGAACATGGATGGGCTCATTAGATTCGCCACGTAAAAAAACTAAAATCACGCGTAATTTGAATGGACTCAATTTTAGACTCAAAAAATATGTTTTTTATAAAAATTTACGCACCAAATTTTCGTCTTTGGAGCCCACTTGCGGAGAAGCTACGGTGAGCACATTTATGAGACATACACTAAACGAAGCAAAATCACGAGTTCTACAATCCTATAATTAGTTTAGTCGCTATCTGGATGCGCATCCTAATTATAAGAAAAAATCAAAAAACACCGAAAATCCGGCTTCAAAATGTCAGTATCCATTTCGGGTGGATGTAGTGATTATATCGAAAAATCATACATTAGAACCATGTTGCCCATGGGGTACTTTGCTACTTAGTCACGGATCACATATGCGTGCGTTGTGTAGTTTAGCCACAAATCAGGAAGGAACACAAAAAAAAAACTCGTTGGCTTCAACGCATTTTCACCCAGTTTTTTACATTACCAACATCACAGTTTCCACCCAACTTATTATTTATTACCCATATTTTAAGATTTTGACAAGAACACTTCATTTTATAGAAATCAATTTAAATTATATTCAATATGTTCATATTTCGAAAGTTATAACCATCCAAACCTTAGTTTCAAGGAATTTAAAAGATTTTTGTAATTTCCCATATATTTTCTCCCGATTTTAAGTAAATGATGCACCAAGAACCCGAAATGTGGCCGATATGCTCAAAACATACTGAAATTAGTATAACCTAACCTGTGACAAGTTTCGATGAAATCGGTTTAAATTTCGATACAGCTTTTATATATGTTTTCGCCCCATTTTAAGTAATTGGTGCACCAAACTTCTTGGATTATCAGATATTTATCCAAATAATCAATGGGTGTCCGATTGGTATTTGCTTTAAATTGATTTACATAATTTTGCCTTTTGTCAGAAGCGACTATATACCTGTACAAATGAAAAATTTAGTATACGTTGGCGAATGACATGTTTATGGATCCAATTTCATGTTAATCGTTCTTCAAAAATGGGACACCTGTTAAGATGCATCTGTTGAATATACCCAAAGTGGTGAGGGGTATCATATAGTCGTCCCCGTCCGAATTTACTACTTTCTTTACTGGTTTATTCATGGCGCCAGGCAACATTTAGTGTTGTTAGCTCAAAAAATATAGTAGCTATTGCATAAGGATCCCGACCGGAAGTTATTCGTCACTCTTTTCATTGCTTAGTTTTCTTACTGACGGTTGAAGTAATTTTTTTATTAGGCAGGTCATCTTGGTATATAAAGACCGGTCGACTTTAAACTTTTATATCTAATTAATTTAATTATTTAAATTTAATTTAATTATCTTTGATAATTCCCTTTTTACTTGTTATCCGACGTGTTCGACATCCTATTTGATTTAAAAATCGAAATTTATTGATCTGTAAATACCGCATATATTCATCAATTTTCCAACCATTATGTCACATAAAAAGTACGCTGTGTTAAAATACCTATAACTATTTCTTATATTTGTTTTCAGTTTTCTTTATCAATGGTATTACAAATAATTGGTTTACTACAACACAATGGATATGGGGCAGTGGCATTTAATGGCGATCCAACAATACAGCCATCCGGAGCACCAATGACACCGCAACTGTAAACAAAACCAAATAAACACCAATTTCAATTTTCATCTTTGGGATCAATGAAAAAAAAAAAAAACGATAATCTCACATACCTATACATTATAACCAAATTGTCCTTAAGGCATTCGAGACGTATACATACACCCGGAGTGGGGTGTGGTACCAAATCACCAGGTGATAATATTAAACCTAAGTCTTTTATGACACATTTATCGGGATATTCTAAAAAAAAATAAATAAATAAGTAAATGAGGAATATCTTTCGAAACAAGTTTTCAAAATGCCGGTCTCTCTCTTCTTACCTGGATCTTTGAAGGTACCCCGTCCTACCGCAGCAATTGTTGAACCAACGCAAAGCAATGCAATTTGCGATAAAAATAACCAATTCATGATTTCTTTGCGTGGTTGTTGTTGTTATTGAACTGAGCGTCAATGCGATACTGGCACTGCAGCCGGTCTGCCAATAAGTATTTAAACGACTAGGTTTATAATTAAACAAAAATACTGGTTTACAATGTTGACGATGAGCAATGAAATACACTGGGGAAAATTATTTTTTTTTTTATAATTTTAGAAATTCATTGAAAGCTCCATTGGCAATCTTGTAAGGGCCTAACCACGATGCATTGATTCTAGTTTTTCTTGGGGTCAACGAGTCATCATAAAAATAATATATATTTTTTTGCTATACGAACATACTAGTGTCATTTTCCAACCGATGTGATTGTAATTTTACATTTCTGCTACATAGAGGGTACATTTTCTACATTACTGTCATCGCTCGATGTTACATACTTATGAAGGTCTCAGCCACATTTTCTAACTAAATTTCCCTTTACAACCACTTAGTAGCTTCAAAATGCTTGGTATCGCAAGACCTATTATTGAACAGAATCTCTATCTAAGCAAGCTCTTCATGTTCATCCAATAAATAAATAAAACAAAAATTCACACAATAATTTTACAACACTTATTATTTTTCTAAGTGTACCTCCACTGTCACACTGTAGACACATTATACTACTTGTTTAATGAATAAAAAAATCCCGATGTACGTTGTTTACGTACTTTTCTTTTACTGGAAATTCCAATTTTTTGTTTCACGAAATAAAAATAACCGCTATGAAGAAGAATTCAATAAATACGGGTGGCTTATCTATAACTTTAAGGATGGCTCAATCATATATACAGAGAACGATGGATCAGAAACATTTTTTTCTAAATACAGTAAAATATCAATCGTCACATTTTCGAACTCCCGGCTGCCGGTTCTATGTACCAGATTGACTCGGAAGATGAACTTTCCAACCAAAGGCTCACATACGCGCGGTTTTTGTGCTCCGAGGCAGGATCGATACAAACCCGAACCATGGTTCAGCTCTGTACAGCCGAAGTAGATGTGCTTAAAGTATACATCTTTTGGATGACATTACTTAGGTAATGACTAGAGGGGTATAATGCTGGCAAGTAGAAAGCTCGAGGTTTTGTACGGTTAATGATGACGAACCTACAAGGAAAAGGGGGAAAGTCCGTAATTTTATTGGAGTCAGACCACCTCGTTATTGTCATATCCATCAGTAAATCATCCGTCTTCATAATTTCTGATTGCCGTCATCATAATCGCTTCAGATAAATGTTCAATTCTTTCGATGCTCGGGAAGTAATAACGGTGCTAGGTTATAATATGAAGGGCATAACGATGGCAAATATATGTTTTGCACGGCGAATGAGGACCTACATGGATAAGGGGAAATTGCCAAAGCTCACCGGACATATCCATAGTGTCTCCGGGTTTGTCGAATGACTAGACTTGGCAGCATGCCATTTTATGCATCAGTATACCATTCGATTTCATACTTTCTGAACGCCGTACTTTCCTTAGCCAGTTGACATGAGTTGAAAGATTTCACTAATCGTCGCTTCAGAGAACTGTCGGACGCTCTGGAAGCTGAAACGATAAAGGTTCAATCCTTTCGATGCTCGGGAAGTAATAACGGTGCTAGGTTATAACGAAAAGGGCATAACTATGGCAAATATATGTTTTGCACGGCGAATGAGGACGTACCTACGTGGATAAGGGGAAATTGCCAAAGCTCACCGGACATATCCATAGTGTCTCCGGGTTTGACGAATGACTAGACTTGGCAGCCTGTCATTTTATTGTTGTCAGCATTATGCATTCATACTTTCTGAACGCCGTACTTTCCTTAGTCAGTTGACATGAGTTAAAATATTTCACTAATCGTAGCTTCAAAAACCTGTCTGATACTCTGAAAGTTGAAAGGAAGTTCAAGGTCATCATCACAGCTGTAGCCGATCGCTGTATACCTGCCGGCGAATATCCGAATTAATACCCAACTTCTCAGCGATGAAGCGAGAGATACGTAGACGTGAGTGGGTTATTTTAACAGACAATTTGTAGAGAATTCCGAGAGCGGGGGAGGATTTAACTCAACCATAGTCCTCAGTTTGTCGTTAGTAACTCTAATACCTGGAAATGGGCAGGATGATCCCAAAGGCTCACATGCTGCGGGGTTTTCTGGTTCACGCTTTTGCTCAATCCGTGTTCATAACATAGCCATAGGAAAGCCAATTGGCATGAGTTCCGAGATTAGTCGTTTCAGAGAACTGTCCAATCCTTCTGATGGTCGGGTAGTAGAAAAGGATTTCCAGGCCATCATTACAGCTATAGCCACGTGTCGAATACCCGATTAAAGTCCTAATTTTCCTCAAGAGACAGTGGGATTAGCAAACCCGTGAGCGGAGCAGTATAGTCGGACGGGACCGACCAAAGGCTCACATGCTGCGGGGTTTTCTGGTTCACGCTTTTGCTCAATCCGTGTTCATAACATAGCCATAGGAAAGCCAATTGGCATGAGTTCCGAGATTAGTCGTTTCAGAGAACTGTCCAATCCTTCTGATGGTCGGGTAGTAGAAAAGGATTTCCAGGCCATCATTACAGCTATAGCCACGTGTCGAATACCCGATTAAAGTCCTAATTTTCCTCAAGAGACAGTGGGATTAGCAAACCCGTGAGCGGAGCAGTATAGTCGGACGGGACCGACCATATGATACCCTACACACCTTCTGTGGTACTACATTCTGAGCTTGGGCAAAACTTCGCGATATTTGCACCCCCTTGACGACTAGAGGTCAACAAATATTATTATTACTAATATTCAATTGTGGCCCAAAGATCGACTCGAAAAAAATACAAAAATTAAGTTTTCGCTCCACTTCATCCCAATATTATTTTCTGATCATCACCGAAAATTATAAGCGTTGTCCTTGACCATACCTGGATCCTCAAGGAAAATTTCAAAGCGATCAGCGCTATATTTCCGCCTTCTAGTGTGGTAATAGGTTACTAAATAATATATGAATGCGTAAGCACCTGTAAATATTTAGGCGTAACTCCCACATCTGAGTACGTACGACCATATAATTGGTATCAATTTAAAGGCCAACCACTCCTCTTGGATATACAATCAATTTCTCGGGTCTATGTCCTTCAGGGGCAAAAATATAGGCAATAGAATACAAATGCTGTAATTTTTCACACAAAAGTCAGGGTTCATTTAACCCGCTAAATATTAATCTATCCTTATCAAAACAGGCATGCTTATTCTTTGGCCCAATCGCCTTCTCCATGTAAAATTTCCCGATGTTCGCGCCGTAATTGCGGCCTCTGGAGCGACCAGAAAAGCTGACATAAATTTAGTATTTGGTCCATTTAATCCCCTAAATATTAACCGATCTTTACCAAAAACAATAGGGGTCTTCATTGGCCAGATTGGTCTATAATTGTGGCCTGTATCGTGTTTACAAATTATAATGGACAGACGGACGGACACGCATGTCTAGATCTACTCAGCTAGTCGAGATATGATCGGTATACTTAAAGGTGAGTCTAGGACCAATATTTCGCGGCGTTACAAACTTTTGGGGCTGGACAAAGCTATAATACCCTGACAACATAGTTGTGTAGGGTATAAAAACAAAATAAAATAAAAATGCCAGCCTCTCATTTTACCTGGATCTCTGAAAGTACCCCGAGCTACTGCGGCAATCGCTAAATCTACGCAAAGCAATGCAAATTGTGATAAGAAAAACCAATTCATAATTTCTTTGCGTTGTCGAACTGAGCGTCAAAGCAATACTGGTATTGAAGCAGATCTGTCAGTAAGTATTTAAATGTCTGTATTTATAAATACAAAAAAAAAAAAAAAAAAACCAGTGAGCGGAGCAGTATATGCGGACGGGGCCGACCATACGATACCCTACACAACTACCATGGAACTCAAATTTTCTGCGGATGTTTATTCCGAGCCTGGACAATATTTCGTAATATTTGCACCTTCTTGCCCGATAGAGGTAAACAGCACCTCTTCCTCACACTGACATCTTACGAGTATTCAATACAGCTATTGTCAAGATTTCCTTCACCGAGGGTTGTGTTTTGATGTTCGGCTTACATTTGTGGTCTATAGATCGACTCGAAAATAACACAAAAAATTAAGTTTTCGGTGCACGTCATTCCAAAATTATTATCTGATCATCACCGAAATTTAGAGGCGTTGTCCTTGACAATACCCGGAACCTCATGGAACATTTCAAAGCGATCAGCGCTATAGTTCCGCTCTCTAGAGTGATAATGGGTTACTAAATAATATACGAATACGGAGATACTTGTAAATATTTAGGTGTAACTCTCACATCCGAGCACATACAATAATATAATTGGTCTTAATTTAAAGGTCAACCACTCCTCTTGGATATAATATCAACTTCCCGGGTCTATGTCCTTCAGGGGTAAATATATACGCTATAGAATACAAATTTTGTCATTTTTCACACAAAAGTCAAGGTCCATTTGACCCGCTAAATATTGACCGATCTTTATCAAAAGAGGCATGCTTATTCTTTGGCCCGACCCCCTTCTCCATGCAAAATTTCACGATGTTCGGGCCATTATTGCGGCCTGTGGAGCGACCAGAAAAACCGAAAAAAATTTGGTATTTGGTCCATTTCATCCCCTAAATATTAACCGATCTTTCCCAAAAACAATAGGGGTCTTCATTGGCCAGAACCCATCCTACATGCAAAATTTCGTGAAGATTGGTCCATAACTGTGGCCTGTATCGTGTTTACAAATTATAATGGACAGACGGACGGACACACATGTCTAGATCGACTCAGCTAGTCGAGATATGACGATCGGTATACTTAAAGGTGGGTCTAGGACCAATATTTCGCGGCGTTACAAACTTTTGGGGCTGCACAAAGCTATAATACCCTGACAACATAGTTGTGTAGGGTATAAAAATACTGATTTGCCATGTAGACGATGGACTATGGAAAATACGTTTAAAAATTCAACCAGTAAGGAAAGTAGTAAAGTCGGACTGGGCCGACTATATGATACCCTTCACCAATTTGGGTATATTTTACATATGTATCCGAAAAGACGTCGCTGTACTATTTAAAATTTAATTTCAATCAGACACCCATTGAATATTTGGCGTACAATTAACATAAATAAGTCGAAATTATATATGGAAGCTAAGTTATATCTATATCTGAACCGATTTCAAGCAAACCTGCCAGAGATCCATACCATAGCCAATCGAACTATGGTATGGATCTTTAGTGTACAATTTGCTTAAAACCATCACATCATTCCAGACTTAATTTAGTTCTAATTTAGGTCTTCATTGCCCAGAACCCATCCTACATGCAAAATTTCGTGAAGATTGGTCCATAACTGTGGCCTGTATCGTGTTTACAAATTATAATGGACAGACGGACGGACACACATGTCTAGATCGACTCAGCTAGTCGAGATATGACGATCGGTATACTTAAAGGTGGGTCTAGGACCAATATTTCTCGGCGTTACAAACTTTTGGGGCTGCACAAAGCTATAATACCCTGACAACATAGTTGTGTAGGGTATAAAAATACTGATTTACCATGTAGACGATGGACTATGGAAAATACGTTTAAAAATTCAACCAGTAAGGAAAGTAGTAAAGTCGGACTGGGCCGACTATATGATACCCTTCACCAATTTGGGTATATTTTACATATGTATCCGAAAAGACGTCGCTGTACTATTTAAAATTTAATTTCAATCAGACACCCATTGAATATTTGGCGTACAATTAACATAAATAAGTCGAAATTATATATGGAAGCTAAGTTATATCTATATCTGAACCGATTTCAAGCAAACCTGCCAGAGATCCATACCATAGCCAATCGAACTATGGTATGGATCTTTAGTGTACAATTTGCTTAAAACCATCACATCATTCCAGACTTAATTTAGTACGCTATGCCAATATTCTTGCTAATCAAGCAAGAAAATCGGGCGAAACTATATATGGAAGCTATATCTAAATATGAGCCGCTTTTCACGAAACTTAGCACACGTCATTCTAGATCTAATTCAGTAGGCAATACCAAATTTCGTGCAAATCGAAAGATATATAGGGACTTGGGTACACCATTTACCTTAAAACGGACGAACCTACATATGGGCGCTATATCAATATCTGAACCGATTTTCACGAAACTTAGCACACATCATTCTAGGCCTAATTCAGTAGGCTATACCAAATTTCGGACAATTCGAAAGATATATATGGACACCATCATTTACCTAAAATCGGGCGATACTATATATCGTCAGCTAAAATGAAAAAAGGCGTAACTAGCAAAAAATTGAAAATTGACTTTTTGAATGAATATTGTGAATGAAAAATAAACTACATGTGTTGACAAAGTTTTACACGTCTGCGGTCAAAAAAAGAGCTTCTATTAACAAAAGACAAAAAGGCGTAACTAACAAAAAATTCACATTTTTACTTAATTGTTATAACTGCCACTAAACTAAATAACTAAATTTGTTAAAAACATTATAGTCTATTATTCGTCATATGCAATATCACCCTGACGGGCATACTTTTTCTTTTTTTGACATGTTTATAGTTTTCATTCAGAACAGTTGTTTGCTTCTCCTACACAATTATGATTTTGTTAGTTACGCCTTTTTGCATTTTAGCTAACGATATAATGCAAATTTTGTAATTGTTCACACAAAAGTCAGCGTCCATTTAACCAGCTAAATATTGACCGATCTTCATCAAAACAGGCAAGGGGACTCTGGAGCGACCAGAAAAACCGACAAAAATTAAGTATTTGGTCCATTTCATCCCCTATATATTAACCGATATTTACCAAAAACAATAGTGGTCTTCATTGAGTAGTTCATTGGGTAGCCATATCCGACTGTTGAAAGAACGTTATTGTGTTATTGATATAGCTGTTAATAACGTTAACGACCTATTTTCGGAATTTTAAGGGCATTAGTCGCATTTTACCACCGATGTGTCATTTTGTATATCATCAATTTAGGTCCTTGTTTTCATATATTTTGGGATTTTTAATTGAATTTTATTTATTGGAGAGTAAAAGAATTTCTTACGGAAAATTGTCTGTTTGTGCAAATTTTTATAAAACCCCCAAACCTGTAATTTGGAACATCATTTTTTCCGAACATGAAGAACCTACTACAATGCGAAAAATTTACATTTATATCGGGGTATTTTGATGTCCCTAGGTTCTGATTGAAATGGCTCCATTATAAAGGTGACGTCTCATTTTTGGTATTATGAATCTTTGAATCGAATTTTCAAACATTAATCCCTGTAATTTGGTATTTTGATTTCTCAGATGGTACAAATCTCCAGGCAGACAATTTACTATTTCGGTAATGCCTAACTCTTACTTAACTGGCTTGTGACAGAACATTTTTTCTATAAGCTGAGCTTAAAAAAGATTTCCAAGCGGGTCGGTCTTTGCGTGGCTCTTCCAATTTTAAATAACATGTTCGGGAATGTTGTCTTCTCCTTGATCTTTCCATCAAATTCGCAGCCTTCCCCTTCTCCATGAACTATCAGTTGGCTCGCTTTTATATGTCTTTTTCCTGGGTCACCCTCATCCATTCTCACAATATGACCTAGCCAACGTAGTCGCTGCAGCTCTATACGTCTGACTATGTCGATGTCTGAGAATAGATCGTACAACTCAGGGTTCATTCGACGGCGATATTCACCGTCAAAGCAGATCGGGTTGTAGATCTTTTAGAGAAATTTTCTCTCGAACACTCCAAAGGCTGCCTCATTTGCTTGCGCAAGTACCCATGCTTCAGATTACTACACCAGCACGGGTAGTATAAGCGTCTTGAAGAGTGTGAGTTTGGTCTGGCGTCAGGTGACCTTTTTTAAATTGCTTAATTTGACAATAGTAGTTCTCCGGATTTCAAAGCTGAAACCGTGGTATATAAAATATTTGACTTCCTCGAAGCTGTAGTTTTCAAGTCCCACAGTTGTTCTGAGTCTACTGGACGTCTTGCGTGTCCATCAGCTTGGCCTTCTCGCCATTCACTGCCAGTCCCACTTTGGCAGACTCATTTTCAATTCGTTCAAAAGTGGCTGTTACCACTCGCAATGTTCGACTCACTATGTCGATTTCGTCGGCGTAGGCGAGTAAGATATGCTGTTTGGTGTACAGGGTGTCATTTCTGCTCACCTTTTGCATTTCGTATAACCTTTTCCAGCATGATGTTAAAAAAGTCACATGACATATTGTCACCTTCTCTGAATCCTCGTTCGGTATTAAAGGGCTCCGAGAGGTCCTTTCCGACGTGTACCGCTGACTTTGTGCCAGTTAAAGTTATCCTACAGTTGGAATGTGTAGACGTTTTTTCGTGGGTCTTTTCCAGGATTTGGCGCAGATTGAAAATATGGTCTATGACGGATTTGCCAGGTCTGAAGCCGCATTGGTATGGTCCAATAAAGTCATTGACTATTGGCTTCAGCCGTTCACGCGGCACGTGGATAGCACTATATATGCGATGGGAAGGAGACATATTCCTCTATTGTTGGCACATATCGTCTTGTCTCCATTTTTTGTGCATGGGACACAGGATCCAGAGGTTCCAACATTGATCATATATTCCTCTGGTCAAATTGTACTAATCGGTTAGTGCATTCTCGTGATCAGCGTCTGATCACCGGTCTTGAATAGCTCGGTAATCTATCGCCACCTGATGCTTTATAATTCTTCAGCCGACTAGTTGTTTTTCTGACCTCATCTTGGCTACATTCTGCACCGTCATCTCCAATTGGTTCTGGGGTATATTCTTCACCGTTATTATGTAATATCACATGTAATAATGTCATCAATGTCAATCTATATCGTCAGTGTATACAATATACAATCATGAGGTTGGTAGGTAATATGCCTATCGATTTCTGTCGTATGTAATTAAAAACTAACCAGTAAGGAAAGTAGTAAAGTTGGACGGGGCCGACTATATGATACCCTTCACCACTGTATGTATATTCAACAGATGAATCCTAACAGACGTCGAATTTTTGAAGAACCATTAACATGAAAATGGATCACTAAACATGTCATCCTGCAACGTATACTAAATTTTTCATTCGGTCAGATACAGGGTTGCTTCCAGCTAGGTTATATTAACTTCAGTACGTTGTGCCAAATTTTTTGTCAATCGGCCTACCTTGGGGTCTTGGGTGAACCATTTATCTATCTGACGAAAATATATATGTGAGCTATATCTAAATCTGGACCGATTTTCACTAAACTTAACACACCTCATTTTAGACCTAATTCATTACGCTATGCCAAATTTTGTGCAAATCGAATTATATATAGGGACTTTGGTACACCATTTACATAAAATCGGACGAAAATATATATGAGAGCTATATCTACATCTGGACCGATTTTCAGGAAATTTTTCACACATCATTCTAGACATAATTCATTACGCTATGCCAAATTTTGTCCAAATCCAATTATATATAGGGACTTTGGTACACCATTTACATTAAATCGGACAAAAACATATATAGGAGCTATATCTAAATCTGGACTGATTTCCTGGAAACCTAACACACATAGTTCTAGGCCTTATTCAGTACGCCGTGCCAAATTTCGTGTAAATCGAAAGATGTAAAGGGACTTTGGTACACCATTTACATTAAATCGGACGAAAATATATATGGGGGCTACATCTAAATCTGGACCGACATTCAGGAAACTTAACACACATTACTCTAGACCTAATTCATTACGCTGTGCCAAATTTCGTGCAAATCGAAAGATATATAGGGACTTTGGTACACCATCTACATAAAATCGGACGAAGATATATATGGGAGCTATATCTAAATCGAAACCTATTTTCACGAAACTTTGCACACATCACTCTAGCCTAATTTAGTACGCTGTGCAAAATTTCGTGCAAATCGAAAGATGTATGGGGACTTTGGTACACCATTTACATTAAATCGAACGATAATATATATGGTAGCTATATCTAAATCTGAACTGATTTTTCCCAATTTCAATAGGGTTCGTCCTTGCGCCAAATAAGTGAGCTTTGCCAAATTTAACATGGACAGACAGACAGATGGACGGACATGCATAAATTGACGTAAAAAGTGATTCTTTCCATATTCTCAAAAGGAACCATGTGTCTATCTCGTTTCCTTTTGCCTGTTACAAACATATGCACAAAGACATAATACCCTGTACCACAGTGTGGTGATGGGTATAAAAACGCCGTTAAGTTCAACCGAGTCGAAAATGTTTGTATACCCTCCACAATAAGGTATATATTCGAATAATCTAAAATCTGGCAAAAATGGACTGTTGTAAACGAAATATCAAATTACAGTGTCACACTTTCATGGGCCTATTTTTTATGCGGGTAAGTTTTTCACCCATTAAAATATCGGAATTTTAAATATATACAGTAGTAGTTTCATAGAATTTTGTGTATGGCACTCATATTTTTATCCACAACTGTAAACATTTATATTTTGTTTTTCAATTTAAACTTTTATCTTCGACAGTATTGCAAATATATTCACGATGACAGCATTTGGGATAAGGTGCTACAATAGGTTTTTTATGTACACAACCCTCACGATGGGCATACACGCCACAGCTATAAAAATTATAATAATGCAAATTATTAAAAAATAAGTTAATTGTCATAAAACACAGCTCACCTATAACTCTCTAGCCAACTGCCCTGGCGACACGTTAAACTCAGGCATTTTTCGTAATCATTGATTTCTTGGCCCCACGGCATTGGTCCATAGCCATAAACGTAATCATAGCACTGACCGGGAAAATCTTTAGAAGAAAAATATTTTTGGTTATAGTTACTACTATTTTTTTTATATATTTAATTATTATTTTGAAATGTTCTCACCGGGATGTTCGCTAACAGTTAACATAGCAGCGGCCGAACACATCGAAATGTAAACAATTAAAAAAATAAAACAAATCAAGAATTTCATGATGATTGTGGGGATTGAATGCTTCTCTTGTGGCATTGAATGCCCGACTGACTGGTTTTCAGACTATCTCAAGAGTAAATATATTTAAATGAATTGCTGCTACTGGAGAATCGTGAAACCACAATTGTACAATTTTACACTAGACTGCAGTTATTTATTTGCTTTGAAGAGTTGATAATAACAAATGAAGAAAGCTTTATGTGAATGTTTAAGTGAAAAATTAATTGTTTGCATGAACGATTTGACAGTTCCTGCAGATCTTTATAGAATATTCTGACAGGGAATCCCTGCATAGGAAAAATAAACTTTAGGATTTTATTGGTATACTTATTTCATAAACCAGTGAGCGGAGCAGTATAGTCGGACGGGGCCGACCATATGATACCCTACACAACTTCCATGAACATCTAACGTTCTGCGGCACCACATTCTGGGCTTGGGCAATATTTCGTAGATCAACTCAAAAAAAAAAAAGAACAAAAAAATTACGTTTTCGGTCCACTTCATCCCAATATTATTATCTGATCATCACCAAAAATTATAGGCGTTGTCCTTGACCATACCTGGATATTGTAAAAATTTCAAAGCGATGAGCGCTATATTTCCACTTTCTACTGTGGTAATGGATTACTAAATAATATCTGAGTACGTAAGCACCTGTAAACATTTAAGTGTAACTCCCATATCCGAGTACATACGACAATAAAATTGGTATCAATTTAAAGGTCAACCACTCATCTTGGGTATACTATCAACATCCCGGGTCTATGTCCTTCAGGGGTAAATCTATACGCTACAGGATACAAATTTTGTCATTTTTCACACAAAAGTCAGGGTCCATGTGATCCGCTAAATATTGACCGATCTTTATCAAAACCAGCATGCCTATCCTTTGGCCCGATCCCCTTCTCCATGCAAAAACTCACGGTGTTTGGGCCATAACTGCGGCCTCTGGAGCGACCAGAAAAACCGACAAAAATAAAGTTTTTGGTCCATTTCATTCCCTAAATATTAACCGATCTTTTCCAAAAACAATAGGGGTCTTTATTGGCCACAACCCATCCTACATTCAAAATTTCGTGAAGATTGGTTCATAACTGAGGCCTGTATCGTGTTTATAAATTATAATGGACAGACGGACGGACGGACACAGATGTCTTGATCGACTCAGCTAGTCGAGATATGACGATCGGTATACTTAAAGGTGGGTCTAGGACCAATATTTCGCGGCGTTACAAACTTTTGGGGCTGCACAAAGCTATAATACCCTGACAACATAGTTGTGTAGTGTATAAATATAAAATTATATTATTCGAACAAGTAAATATAGCTAACTTCCGTCGGGTGGAACTTTTTATGCTCACCGCCATGTGTTCATCATTCAAAATATTCTTTTAAGTGTCCACGACATACTTTGACCTTTGAAAAATCATCTGTTATAAAATCCACCCATTGGCACTACCTTTTCAAAAGTAATCTTTTAGAAAGTCCACCCATTGGTATTACCTTTTCAAAAGTAATCTTCTAAAAAATTCACGCCTCCATAAAATATTATTTTCATCAATCCACGTCTGTGTAGGATATTTAAAAATATTTTTTAACAGAACCATGGACAAAACCTACATGTAAAATACACACGAAGAGATAATAACCTTACAACTTAGTTGTATAGAGTACAAAATTGGACGCTTGTGTAGGATCTATAATAACGTTAAAAAATATGGCCTCCCAAAATGGGACAGAGATCCCATTTTTTGCCATAATTCAAGCAGTGGGTTTATAAAGTAAATAAATTTCACATTTAAGGGTTTCGAGGACGCTGCTTTCGATTTTTCAAGACAAAGGTAAAAATTTAATAGGGTGCACAATTTTTTTTAAAGTTGATAAAATCTATTTTTTTAAACACGTTTTATACAGCTATTGTCAATAATTACAAATGTTAAATCAAATTTTGAAAATAAATTGAATTCAAAATGGCGGATCAAAAAAAAAGAAGAAATAAATATTTCATTTCTTGGCATTATTTAAAATAAACAAGTGAAAAAGCGTTAAGTTCGGCCGGGCCGAACTTTGGATACCCTCCACCATAGATATACTGACAGGTACTAGAAATGAAAATATAGGGAACATACCAAAAAGTGGATTATGTAAACCATAATACAAATTTCAGAAAATTTTAATGGATAATTATACACTCAGCCTTATGGCTAATGAGGGTGTATACACATTAACACGGTGAAAATGTGCCTTTTCGAAATATTGGTTTCTTGTTTCTTTGGACAAAATCCGTTTCAGAAAATTTAGATTTCATCCAAACTTTGCCCATCTTATTATTTCTTCCAAACTTAGTTCAAATTCGAAGATGGGGAATATCGGTTCACTCCTTCTGGAACCTCCACACAGGGCAAGATCTAAATGCGGCTATAGTTCATTATGGAACCTTACGTTCAAATTTTTAATCTCGCTATCCTTCGCAGGTAAAATTATTACAACAGAGTCTTAGAATCTAATCCAATTCGCGGAACAAATCAGATAACTATTTTAATATAAAAAAGGGGGTTATATGGGGACTACCCCAAAAAGGGGGCGAATATTAATATTTTTGGTAGAGAGATTTGTTACCATATACGACAACATATACAACGCTAGAGTTACCATAGACAGACGGACAGACAGACAGACGGACTTACAGACATGGCTATATCGTCATAGACTTTTACGCTGATCAAGAATATATATATTTTATAGGGTCGGAAATGAGTATTTCGATGTGTTACTAACGGAAAAACAAAATTAATATACCCTCCATACTATGGTGGAAGGTATAAAAAGGGGGTTATATGGGGACTACCCCAAAAAGGGGGCGAATATTAATATTTTTTGGTAGGGAGATTTGTTACCATATACGACAACAAAATATCAAATTGCAGCGAATTCGGTTGAAAAACGTGCTCAAGAACCCCAAAATACCGAAAATTGGGGGTACCCTTATATGGGGGCTATCCGAAAATATGGACCTATATTCATAACTTTTTGTGGAGATATTTTGTACCTATTAAAAACTCAAAATACTAAATTACAGCTAATTCGGCGGGAAAATACGAACAAAAACCACAAATTACTTCGTATGAGGAGGTACCGTTATATGGGGGCTACCAGAAAAAGTGGACCTATATTTATAATTTTTTGTGGAGATATTAAGTACCCAATAAGAGCCCAATCTAGCAAATTTCAGCGAATTCGGTTGAAAAACGCGCTCAAGAACCCAAAAATACCGAAAATTGGGGGTACCCTATATGGGGGCTATCCGAAAATATGGACCTATATTCATAATTTTTTGTGGAGATATTTTGTACCTATTAAGAACTCAAAATACTAAATTACAGCTAATTCGGCGGGAAAATACGAACAAAACCCCCAAAATACTGCGTATGAGGAGGTACCGTTATATGGGGGCTACCAGAAAAAGTGGACCTATATTCATAATTTTTTGTGGAGATATTAAGTACCCAATAAGAGCCCAATCTAGCAAATTTCAGCGAATTCGATTGAAAAACGCGCTCAAGAACCCGAAAATATCGAAAATTGGGGGGTACCCTTATAAACGTGGACCGATAAAGCCCATCGTCGAACTTGACCTGCCTGCAGACAAAAGACCACTCTATGCAAAATTTTGGCGATCTATCTCTATTCGTTTAGACGCTAGAGTTATTACACTCCCTGAATTTGGGAGGTACTGGAGGGGTTACCCTAAAAAGTAGACCAATATTGATGATTTTTTTTTGCTATCCAATGAAATCGCAACATATTAAGTTAGAGTAAATTCGAATGAAAAACCTGCCCAAAATACCTAATATTTTGGAATACCATTGTATTGGTATCCTATCGCAATTTCAACAGATTTAATATACTTTCCACCTTATGGAGGATGAATATGTTTTATTTTATTATATAAAAATACGGTCCGTTATATATACACCCATATAACCTAACTTTTTAATTCAATATTCATACTGTTTTTCTAACGGTATTTGGTTATCCTGGAGAAAGTCATTGCCTAAAAACAACAAAATATTGCCAAAACATCTTCGATGAAAAATGTGAATTTTGCATTTTCCCATCAATGGTATTTGATTTGCAGCCAACCAAAAAACGCTATTGGCCACCCAGATCACCTTTATTTAAATATCTGTCTTTTGGAAAAAATATTGCAGCTGCCAGCATAGGGGCTGGAATAAAACATTAATCCTTCATGGTCAAGTTAATGGTAGTAGACATTAGTAACCTATTCCCTGTGGTGTGTGGATGTCTTTGGTCGTTCATAGAAATTGCAGATGAGTTTTTTTTTTTGGTATTGCACAGCAAGAAAACGAAAAAAAAACGCCCGATGAAGTGGAAACACGCACTTTGCCATTGATTACATGGAAAATGATGCCATAATCGTCATCATCATTATCCACAGCAGGCTCGTTGTCTGGGGCTAAACCATGAAGAAGACGAGACGACTAACTGATTATGAAGATGGTAGCTGTTGCATCTCCCCAAACTTTTCAATATCCCATAGAGTTGTCTTTGCAGACCACTCATTCTGCTCTCCTCTTCTGCAATAAGTAAATGTTTAATGTCTTTCTTGGTCGTTTGTTGTTTTGGTGTTTTTTTTTTTTTCATTTCTTTATAATTTTAAACAAGTTGCAATTATAGAATTATTTCAATCCACATAAGGCAAGAAATTGCAAACGACAAAAAAACCATACAAACATCACTTCAGCTCGTTGTTGCACGCATGCGTATGACTGACGTACTGGCCGCCACTGCAACGTGTAGCTATGAATGTCACACTGATTGTTACAAAGCTTCAGCAAGTGATCTCAACATGGTATAACATCTTAACATGTCTTGCCGTGAAACTGACCAAATGGATGCCGGGTATTATTTTGTGTTTACACTATTTGCTCTACACCTATGCAGCTAATCTGTGAACAGTGGACATTTCAATAGAATCTTATCGAAAAAAAAAATCGCAAGGAAATAAAGGAAATAGAAATATTTGAAAAATTCAAAAAAGGAGACCAAAGTTGCATTGAGTCCGACAACACTTGGTTTATATGCAATATCATACAATTCAAATCCTATATTGTTTTCAGAGTCTAGCATTTCTTATGTATCACTCTGTTCAATGCAAACCTATTTCGCTAAAGCTAGGCTCTAGGGACCCATGAATGGAATGTATGGAGGTTGCAGTTATATGCCGTACTGCCAAGGTAGAGGTGCATAATGTGCATATTTTGTCTATTACTAGCTGTTAACCGCGTTATTTACCAAACATTAGCTTCCTATTGACTCACAATGAATTGTTGGATTCCGTCCTGCGTAATGAACAGAGGGGAACAGTATCTGGATAAATTAATGTGAATACCTTCCGTTTGGCCTACTTCACTGTCGCTGAGCCACAGGCACCGAAGTGCTGTAAGATTGGAGAGTATACAGAAGGCACACTCTCCCGCTTGGTGCGGGGCTAAAACCACAACCCCTGCGAATCTCCCCAGGGGGCCACACCAAGTGCAAGGCTGGATCGAAAAATCCAGCGGCACCTGACACCCGAGGTACGGATAACCTCCGATCAAGCTCGAGACCTAAGCCTCTCCCAGTTTTACTCAAATCCGGGCAGGTATCCCAATACGAAAACAGACGACACAATGCACTTACACGTCTCTGCAGCAGCAACAACGCAAGTGGCAAGCAGAACATTGCCACTGCCAGCAAAAACGATGAACAAGAACACGGAGCACAAACAATTAACATGCTGTCCTCAGCCAGTGGCCTATAGTCTACAAAAGTCTTCGGTCCTGCGTCCTGCACCGTTGCACATAACTTGGTCCTGCACTTAGCAAGCTCCCATATTTGACCCGGTACTGTTTTAAATTTCCTCCCGGTTTTAACTGAATTTCCACATACATCCATTTTCATTAATATCAGAGTACTAATGAAAATGGATGCACCTATCTCCGCCCTAGATAAAATTACTCGTTATATCACTCGGTCAGATAAATGGCTTCGACTGCTAGCCCGTTATTTCAGTTCTTCTCCATCAGCAGACAGCCGGATTTCATCAACTTTAATCGACGATCTTTCCTTAATCATAGGAAAACCAAATTTACAAGGATACAGAGAGTTCACCAAGCACTGTATCAAAACACTTTTCATTCCTTGGTCTAGAAAATGAGCGTGAGCTCCAACAGTTTGTCGATAATTCCGAAAGCGAAGACACATTGTCTGACCAAGTTTTAAACGTCAAATAATTAATTACATGTGTTGCATTACTGTACGATCATCGATGAAGCAGCCTTCTTCCATACGAGAAATATGCAAATATCGGCCACATTGTTCACCACATTCCGTGCAGAGATTAGAATCCTATTTAATGGGCAGATCGAGGGGCATACAATCCCGACTACCCCAAAATTCTCGGGTTCAAATTCGATATCATATTTAAATAGTCCGCGTAAACCACAGTTATGTGCGATAAATTAAAAAGCAGGAACAAGGTCCTCAATCGCAGCACCAGTCTGATCTTTCCCTTACGTCAGAATATCATGGGTGATTCAGTCTGAATTATACTAACCATCATCTGGTGGATAAAACTCACCAAGGTGAGTCAGGAAGGAACTGCATGATTTAGGGACGGAAGTCCAACGTTACAGAAGGGATCCTCCAACGTTACAGAAGGGATCCTCCTATTAAGCAGGTCTGAAAAAACTTTCTCATTGAAATTGGAGGGGGGACCAATTGGATGGATGTCTTCCCACTTGATATAGGTTTGGGGAACATATTACAACCGAAACGAAGGTTTAGGCAGAAGGTTTAGTTGATTCAGTCTGAATTATACAATTATACATACAGAACATTCTCATTGAAATTGGAGGGGGGACCAATTGGATGGATGTTTTCGGACTTGATATAGGTTTGGGAAACATATTACAACCGAAACGAAGGTTTAGGCAACCTCGTTCTATCGGTTTGAAAGTAAGGAATACCAACCGTGAGTTGTTCAAACCTGTAAACCTCGATAAGTTTTCCCGGCTCATGAGCCAAATCCATGCGGGGAAGCCTTTGAAGGCCTTTTTCCTTTCCGAAGATAGAAGCCGCCTATAAATGCTTTTTTCGACAATATAAAAGTTTTTCCGATGATAGGAGCCTTTAAAGGCCTTTTGTGAACGATAGAAACCTACGATTGAAGACTTTAAAGGCCTTTTTTGACGATAGAAGAATTTAAATGTCTTTCTTTACGAAGAACTTTTTTCCACAATAGAAGCCTCTAAAGACTTTTTTCGACAACAGAAGCCCTTAAAGATCTTTTTCAACGATCCGGTGTTAGAAGGCTTTATAGGCCTTTTATCGACGATAAGCCTTTAAAGACCTCTAAAGACATTTTTCGACGATAGAAGACTTTAAAGGCCTCATTTCGACGACAGAAACATCTAAATAAAAACCTTTTAAAGGCCTTTTTTCGACGATAGAAACCTTTAAAAGCCTTTTTTCGACGATAGATGCCTTTAACGATCTTTTTCGACGATAGAAGCCTCTAAAGGCATTATTGGTAGAAGCTTTTATAGACGATTTCAAGTGCATTGAACAATAAAAACAATACGATCACCGTGCTTTATAAGATGTTTATAATATCGATACAGGTGACGAATCATGGACCTATGGTATGAAATTTCCAACATTTCGACATTAGGGGAGGTACCGGAAGGTATGAACATAAGGTTCCATATTTGTTAAAAATATTTGTAAGATTGGTAAAGATATTACAATGTGCAAAATTTGGACGATATCGGTTTCCTCCTTCATAAGGTTTTCGTTTCCAACAGCCAGCAAAATAGGCGGATGGACGGACATTTTTAAATTGACTCAAACCGCCTAAAACGGATTTGATCCAAATAAACTTTAGATCTAAAACCAGTAAGG